>NC_091461.1:120923364-121175864 GCF_027789765.1 Dendropsophus ebraccatus | reverse complement strand
TGTCTTATGTCTTGTATCTTATATCTTGTGTCTTATGTCTTTGTTGTACCAAGAATAAAGATGTAATTTATAATCGTACTAGACAAGGATATGCTGATGTTTGACAGTCAAACTCTTAATTAAAGTAATTCCCAGCAAACCTAGGGTTACACAGTGATGGGAGTACTCATACTATACTACTCATACTATAATAATTATACATTAACACTCTAACCATAATACTCATACTATAATACTATGACACTCATACTATAATCCTCATACTCTACCATAATCCTCATACTATAATCCTCATACTCTACCATAATCCTCATACTATAACATAATACTCATCCTATAATACTCATCCTATAATACTCTCCCCCAATCATCCCTTATAACTTATATTTATATGTTATTTACAGTCACCAAACTGCAGCCATCACTACTATTCCTTCCAGAGAAGGGGGAATAATCTAATAAAATGCTTTTTCTCTCTCTCCTTTTTGGAAACACAAGACATGGCTGTGATTTACACGTTCTAATATAATATAATATAATATAAGTTCTGCTATAATGTATAAGACAGGATGAGCCCCATCCCCAGCATGTGCTCAATAGGAAATAACCTACAAGCACCAGACACCTCATCCGCAGCAATAGCACCGAGGCCTATGTGTCTCCATACAGAGTATAGAAAGTAATAGAAATCAGCTGGGGGGGCAGCCTATAGGGACAGAGGGCAGCTGCTGGGGACAGGCAGACATCTTCTACCTCTCATCCATCGGTCCCATCACTGCAGCCTGGTGTGAGGCCTGACACATGGGCCCTGCTGTCACCTTCCTCCCCTCTGCTCCCAGGCCTCTCACCCTCTCCTGCCCAGAGATGAGGAATAAATGTGAAAGATTCCTCTAAATAATAATAATAATAATAATAATAATAATAATAATAATAATAATAGGTTTCCCACCAAAATTTATTGCAAATTATGAATCTATTTCGCAGAAAAGATGGGATAGCAGGGTGTGTGCCCAGGCTATAGGGTAGGATAGCAGGGTGTGTGCCCAGGCTATAGGGTAGGATAGCAGGGTGTGTGCCCAGGCTATAGGGTAGGATAGCAGGGTGTGTGCCCAGGCTATAGGGTAGGACAGCAGGGTGTGTGCCCAGGCTATAGGGTAGGATAGCAGGGTGTGTGCCCAGGCTATAGGGTAGGATAGCAGGGTGTGTGCCCAGGCTATAGGGTAGGATAGCAGGGTGTGTGCCCAGGCTATAGGGTAGGATAGCAGGGTGTGTGCCCAGGCTATAGGGTAGGATAGCAGGGTGTGTGCCCAGGCTATAGGGTAGGATAGCAGGGTGTGTGCCCAGGCTATAGGGTAGGATAGCAGGGTGTGTGCCCAGGCTATAGGGTAGGATAGCAGGGTGTGTGCCCAGGCTATAGGGTAGGACAGCAGGGTGTGTGCCCAGGCTATAGGGTAGGATAGCAGGGTGTGTGCCCAGGCTATAGGGTAGGATAGCAGGGTGTGTGCCCAGGCTATAGGGTAGGATAGCAGGGTGTGTGCCCAGGCTATAGGGTAGGATAGCAGGGTGTGTGCCCAGGCTATAGGGTAGGATAGCAGGGTGTGTGCCCAGGCTATAGGGTAGGATAGCAGGGTGTGTGCCCAGGCTATAGGGGGCAGCTAGGATTGCAGGGTGTGTGCCCAGGCTATAGGGGGCAGCCAGGATTGCAGGGTGTGTGCCCAGGCTATAGGGGGCAGCCAGGATTGCAGGGTGTGTGCCCAGGCTATAGGGGGCAGCCAGGATTGCAGGGTCCTGGATATTGGAGTCCAGACACTTGGTTATATTTGTAGCATCCTGTACAGACCTGAATGATTGCACCCTGCGATCTTCTGCAGAGGATTTGCTCCCATTTTGCAGAACATTTCTATATTCGCAGAATGTGGCCTGCGGTACCGTCAGCAGTCTGATCTGGGTTAATGGGGGGGGACTATAAATCAGACCCCCCCCCCCAGTAGTGATCAGGATCGAGTCTGTCTGGAAGGATCAGCAGGAGATCGGCTTGGTTTGCACAGTGTGACTACCTGGCAGGGCGAGTTAACCCTTTGTGCCCCAGGATTCGGATTGAATGGGGAAGATGCCGGATCTCTCCTATAATCAGAAGAGACTCATCAATCTCCTATACTCGCTGCAGAAATATATATTTATTATATATATTTTTTTATTTTTTATTATTTTTTTTTTTTTTTTGGGGGGGGGGGGGGTAGGGGGGGTTCTCATTGATGCCAATGGGTCTTTTTTTAGTGCCCCCCCCCCCTTCTATAAGTCTTTACTGGAAGTCAGTGAGTGCCCCATAATGTTGGGGGCATTAACCCTTCATGTGCACAGGGCCTGTTATACACCAGATCACATTGGACATGTCATGAAGCCCCCAGGAGCTGCAGTGCTGCTATCTGCCCCACTCTCCCCCCGACCCCCGGGCTTCACCCACCTGTAGGGGGGTCCTGCCGAACCTGTTGGGTGCATCCACATTGGGCGTCCTCTGCAGCAGCTCCTCCAGTCTCTCCAGGTCCCCCCGGGCAGCGGCTGTGGTCATCATGTCTGCCAGTGTGTGTGCCATGCTGGGCAGCGGGGGTCCGGGGCAGGGCGGCGGGTTATTAGTGCATGGCATGGGCAGCCTGACAGCCGGGGCTCTGAGCTAATAGGGGGATCGTAGTAAATACTCGTAAAACAGGACCCGCCCCCGGGCACACGTGATGAGCAGATATTCCTGCAGCCTCCCCTCTTCTTCTCCTCTGCAGCCTCCCCTCTTCTCCTTCTCCTCTGCAGCCTCCCCTCTTCTTCTCCTCTGCAGCCTCCCCTCTTCTTCTTCTTCTTCTCTGCAGCCTCCCCTCTTCTTCTCCTCTGCAGCCTCCCCTCTTCTTCTCCTCTGCAGCCTCCCCTCTTCTTCTCCTTCTCTGCAGCCTCCCCTCTTCTTCTTCTTCTCTGCAGCCTCCCCTCTTCTTCTCCTCTGCAGCCTCCCCTCTTCTTCTCCTCTGAAGCCTCCCCTCTTCTTCTCCTTCTCTACAGCCTCCCCTCTTCTCCTTCTCTGCAGCCTCCCCTCTTCTTCTCCTCCTCTGCAGCCTACCCTCTTCTCCTTCTCTACAGCCTCTCCTCTTCTTCTTCTCCTCTGCAGCCTCCCCTCTTCTCCTTCTCCTCTGCAGCCTCCCCTCTTCTTCTCCTCTCAGCAGCCCCCCCTCTTCCCCTTCTCCTCTGCAGCCTCCCCTCTTCTTCTCCTCTGCAGCCTCCCCTCTTCTTCTCCTCTGCAGCCTCCCCTCTTCTTCTCCTCTGCAGCCTCCCCTCTTCTTCTCCTCTGCAGCCTCCCCTCTTCTCCTTCTCCTCTGCAGCCTCCCCTCTTCTTCTCCTCTGCAGCCTCCCCTCTTCTCTTTCTCTGCAGCCTCCCCTCTTCTTCTTCTCCTCTGCAGCCTCCCCTCTTCTCTTTCTCTGCAGCCTCCCCTCTTCTTCTTCTCTGCAGCCTCCCCTCTTCATCTCCTCTGCAGCCTCCCCTCTTCTCTTTCTCTGCAGCCTCCCCTCTTCTTCTTCTCTGCAGCCTCCCCTCTTCATCTCCTCTGCAGCCTCCCCTCTTCTTCTCCTCTGCAGCCTCCCCTCTTCATCTCCTCTGCAGCCTCCCCTCTTCTTCTCCTCTGCAGCCTCCCCTCTTCTTCTCCTTTGCAGCCTCCCCTCTTCTTCTTCTTCTCTGCAGCCTCCCCTCTTCTCCTTCTCTGCAGCCTCCCCTCTTCTCCTTCTCTGCAGCCTCCCCTCTTCTCCTCCTCTGCAGCCTCCCCTCTTCTCCTCCTCTGCAGCCTCCCCTCTTCTCCTCCTCTGTTCTCCTCCTCTGCAGCCTCCCCTCTTCTTATTCTTCTCCTCCTCTGCAGCCTCCCCTCTTCTTCTTCTTCTCTGCAGCCTCCCCTCTTCTCCTTCTCTGCAGCCTCCCCTCTTCTTCTTCTCCTCTGCAGCCTCCCATCTTCTTCTCCTCTGCAGCCTCCCCTCTTCTCCTCTCTGCAGCCTCCCCTCTTCTCCTCTGCAGCCTCCCCTCTTCTCCTCTCTGCAGCCTCCCCTCTTCTCCTCTGCAGCCTCCCCTCTTCTTCTCCTCTGCAGCCTCCCCTCTTCTTCTCCTCTGCAGCCTCCCCTCTTCTTCTTCTTCTCTGCAATATCCTCACCCTCTTATGCCGAGATCCCCAGCTCCATGCTGCAAGACTCCAGCCCCAGACCTCTCCCTCTCCATCTAAAGCCTCTCATATCCAGCCTCCCTTTTCACCATACACTGCCCCTCCTCTGCAGCAATAGTCCTTCTCTGCTTAGATCTGTAGCTCCCTCTGCTATCCTCTCCAGCCTCCTTTCTCTTGCTCCCTCTCCTGCCTCCTCTCTCTTGCTCCCTCTGCTATCCTCTCCAGCCTTCTCTGCTATCCTCTCCAGCCTCCTCTCTCTTGCTCCCTCTCCTGCCTCCTTTCTCTTGGTTCCTCTCCAGCCTCCTCTCTCTTGCTCCCTCTGCTATCCTCTCCAGCCTCCTCTGCTATCCTCTTCAGCCTCCTCTCTCTTGCTCCTCCTCCAGCCTCGTCTGCTATCCTCTCCAGCCTCCTCTGCTATCCTCTCCAGTCTTCTCTCTCTTGCTCCCTCTGCTATCCTCTCCAGTCTCCTCCCTCTGCTATCCTCTCCAGCCTCCTCTGCTATCCTCTCCAGCCTCCTCTCTCTTGCTCCTCCTCCAGCCTCCTCTGCTATCCTCTCCAGCCTCCTCTCTCTTGCTCCTCCTCCAGCCTCCTCTGCTATCCTCTCCAGCCTCCTCTGCTATCCTCTCCAGCCTCCTCTCTCTCTGCCATTGACCTTAGTGTGGGCGATGGGACAGACAGCTTCTCCATTGCACAATCCAGAGCAGTGGCTGCAGCCTCCAGACACAGTTTCCGCCTCCACATGTTGAGGATTTCAGCCTCCAGTGTCCTGGCCTCCAGAAATGAAGCAACTTCCACAAAGGATTTGTAGATTTGACCCAAAAAGAATTAAATCCACCACAGGAAGCCAGAAGTGCCAGCTCCAACACGGTGCAGAGAGTAACCTCCAGGACAGCTGGGATATGCGGCCTCCATGATGGCCTCTAAAATAGCCAGGAGCAAATGGAGGACTAGAGGTGGTGCCATTCAGGATCCAGGGAGAGAAGTGACATGCAGTGTACAGCAGAGAGGTCCAGGCTGCTGGCTGAGCTCCCAATGTCCTCAGGGGCAGCAGGTATTTAACCCTTTCACTCCCACTGTCTCCATATCTCTCCACGACCCTCTAATATCTGCACCAATTCTCATTCTTACAACGTGCCCTGTTCCTGCCCCCATCCCCTGTACATCCCTGCTGTCACCCCGATCCCTGCTGTCACCCCGATCCCTGCTGTCACCCCGACTATCAGGCAGTGCTCACATATCTTCTTCTTCTTACTATTATTACTTCACCAGCTTCTAATGCAGACAGGCAGCAAGTAACCCAGAGCTCAGCACCTGCTCATCCTCACAGCATACACTGTCCCAGGGCATCACACTGCACATCCCCCAGCATGCCCCCCATTACTGCACATCCCCCTGCATGCCCCCCATCACTGCACATCCCCCTGCATGCCCCCCATTACTGCACATCCCCCTGCATGCCCCCCATTACTGCACATCCCCCTGCATGCCCCCCATTACTGCACATCCCCCTGCATGCCCCCCATTACTGCACATCCCCCTGCATGCCCCCCATTACTGCACATCCCCCAGCATGCCCCCCATTACTGCACATCCCCCTGCATGCCCCCCATTACTGCACATCCCCCTGCATGCCCCCCCCATCACTGCACATCCCCCTGCATGCCCCCCCCATTACTGCACATCCCCCTGCATGCCCCCCATTACTGCACATCCCCCTGCATGCCCCCCCCATCACTGCACATCCCCCAGCATGCCCCCCCATCACTGCACATCCCCCCGCATGCCCCCCCATTACTGCACATCCCCCTGCATGCCCCCCCCATTACTGCACATCCCCCAGCATGCCCCCCCATCACTGCACATCCCCCAGCATGCCCCCCATCACTGCACATCCCCCCGCATGCCCCCCCATCACTGCACATCCCCATGCATGCCCCCCCATCACTGCACATCCCCCAGCATGCCCCCCATCACTGCACATCCCTCAGCATGCCCCCCATCACTGCACATCCCCCCGCATGCCCCCCCATCACTGCACATCCCTCAGCATGCCCCCCATCACTGCACATCCCCCTGCATGCCCCCCCCATTACTGCACATCCCCCCGCATGCCCCCCCATCACTGCACATCCCCCTGCATGCCCCCCCATCACTGCACATCCCTCAGCATGCCCCCCATCACTGCACATCCCCCCGCATGCCCCCCATCACTGCACACCCCCCTGCATGCCCCCCCCATTACTGCACATCCCCCCGCATGCCCCCCATCACTGCACATCCCCCTGCATGCCCCCCATTACTGCACATCCCCCAGCATGCCCCCCATCACTGCACATCCCTCAGCATGCCCCCCATCACTGCACATCCCCCTGCATGCCCCCCCCCATTACTGCACATCCCCCCGCATGCCCCCCCATCACTGCACATCCCCCTGCATGCCCCCCATCACTGCACATCCCCCAGCATGCCCCCCATCACTGCACATCCCCCGCATGCCCCCCCATCACTGCACATCCCCCAGCATGCCCCCCCATCACTGCACATCCCCCAGCATGCCCCCCATCACTGCACATCCCCCCGCATGCCCCCCCATCACTGCACATCCCCCCGCATGCCCCCCCATCACTGCACATCCCCATGCATGCCCCCCATCACTGCACATCCCCCCGCATGCCCCCCCATCACTGCACATCCCCCGCATGCCCCCCCATCACTGCACATCCCCCCGCATGCCCCCCCATCACTGCACATCCCCATGCATGCCCCCCATCACTGCACATCCCCCCGCATGCCCCCCCATCACTGCACATCCCCCCGCATGCCCCCCATCACTGCACATCCCCCCGCAGTTCTTGTCACTTAGCCCTATATGCCCAATCTGTGCCCCGCACTGCCAGCAACAGGAAGTGTAAGCGCAGACCCTCTGCACCCACCTGACAGCAGTGACAGCAGCACCCACCTGACAGCAGTGACAGCAGCACCCACCTGACAGCAGTGACAGCACCCCCCCCCCCCCCCTCTCCTCTGGCAGTGACAGCAGCACCCACCTTACTAGCAGTGAGTGCCCCGTCCTTGCCCGTTCTCCCCCCTCCCGGTTCCGCAGCCGTCTCTCTCCCCCCTCCCGGTTCCGCAGCCGTCTCTTTCCCCTCCCGGTTCCGCAGCCGTCTCTCCCCCCTCCCGGTTCCGCAGCCGTCTCTCCTCTCCTCCCGGTTCCGCAGCCGTCTCTCCCCCTCCCCTCCCGGTTCCGCAGCCGTCTCTCCTCTCCTCCCGGTTCCGCAGCCGTCTCTCCCCCTCCTCTCCCGGTTCCGCAGCCGTCTCTCCCCCTCCCCTCCCGGTTCCGCAGCCGTCTCTCCCCCTCCCCTCCCGGTTCCGCAGCCGTCTCTCCCCCTCCCCTCCCGGTTCCGCAGCCGTCTCTCCCCCTCCCCTCCCGGTTCCGCAGCCGTCTCTCTCCCCCCTCCCGGTTCCGCAGCCGTCTCTCCCCCCTCCATCTCACTCGCTGCCGCTGCCGGTTTTTTCCTCTTCAGCTTTTTTTGAAAAGAAAAAAAAAGAGCGCTCTCACATGACCCCGCCCACGCCACGCCCCCTTTAACGGCACAAATTTAAGGGAGATCGTGACAGATGATTTCATACTGAGCGGAAACGTAACGGCCGGACGGAGAATCCGCGGCGACCCCCGGGGGCAGGGGAGACCGCCATCCTTATAAGGAGTCCGCACTTAACCCTTTGTCTCCCGGAGAGGGCGCGGGGTCACCTATAGCGGCTCAGCCGGACGGTTACATAAGATTCTGGGAGACGGTTGGAAGCGATAGAATGTGGATACAATGTAACCTGTCAGCTGTCAATCACCGGATACAAAGTAACGAGTCCCATCCCGGCTGCCGGACGGTACATAAAAAGCCGCAGCCCCCTGCTGTATCCTGTGCGGTACTGCACCTGCTGTATATACCTTGACATCACTGTATATACCCTGACATTACTGTATATACCCTGATATCACTGTATATACCCTGACATTACTGTATATACCCTGATATCACTGTATATACCCTGACATTACTGTATATACCCTGATATCACTGTATATACCCTGACATTACTGTATATATACCCTGACATTACTGTATATATAACCTGACATCCATGTATATACCCTGATATCACTGTATATACCCTGACATCCCTGTATATACCCTGACATTACTGTATATACCCTGTATATACCCTGACATCCCTGTATATACCCTGACATCACTGTATATACCCTGACATCCCTATATACCCTGACATCCCTATATATACCCTGACATCACTGTATATACCCTGACATCACTATATATACCCTGACATCCCTGTATATACCCTGACATCACTGTATATACCCTGACATCCCTATATACCCTGACATCCCTATATATACCCTGACATCACTGTATATACCCTGACATCACTATATATAACCTGACATCACTGTATATACCCTGATATCACTATATATACCCTGACATTACTGTATATACCCAGTGGCGGTCTTTGGCACCAAGCACCCCAAGCGATCGCTTGGGGCCCCCAACATCCAGGGGGGCCCCCACACCCCACTCTTGTGCTCAATTCCGCTGGACAGGGCCGCTGCCCGGCTCGCTGCTGCCATCTGAACTGTAACTATGAGCACTCGTAATGAGCGCTCATAGTTACATGCAGCAGCAGCACTGACAGGGCGGAAGACATTGGCTCCCTTCCTGTCAGTCACTCTTGTGGCCGCAGGAAGTGTTTTCCCTGCGGTCACAAGTGGCAGCTCTGTCCTTGTGGTGCCGGCGCTCCAGTGACATTACTGGAGCATCGGCGCCAGGACAAGGGGAGTGCGGCCTTTTGTGATCGCAGGGAAAACCCTTCCTGCGGCCACAAGAGTGAAGAGAAGAGGAGACGCCCGGACCCAGGTGAGTATAAGTGTTTGTTTTATTGTGTTATATACTATATGGGAGGGGGAGCACACTTGGGTTTGTTTAACTGGGGGAGCGCACATTGGGGGTCTATATAAATGGGGGGAGCACACAGGGGGGCTATATAACAGGGGGAGCACACAGGGGGGCTATAGACTACTGGGGCTTCACAGAGGGGTCTATATACTACTGGGGGCAGCACACAGGGGGTCCATATACTACTTGGGGCAGCAGAATGGGGTCTATATACAACTTGGAGAGCACACAGGAGGTCTATATCCAAGTGGGGGAGCACACAGGGGGGCTATATACTACTGGGGGAGCACACAGGGGTCTATATACTACTGGTGGGGCACACAGGGGGTCTATATACTACTGTGGGAACAGACAGGGGGTCTATATACTACTTGTGAGGCACACAGATGGTCTATATATAACTGTGGGAGCACACAAGGGGTCTATATAATACTGGTAGGGCACACAGGGGTCTATATACTACTGGGGGAACCACACAGGGGGTTTATATACTACTGGAGGAGCACACAGGAGGTATATATCCAAGTGGGGGAGCACACAGGGGGGCTAAATACCCCTGAGGGAGCACACATGGGGGCCTATATACTAGTGGGGGATCACACAGGGGGTATATACAACTGGGGGCAGCACACAGGGGGTCTATATACAACTGGGGCAGCACACAGGAAGTCTATATACTTCTGGGGGAGCACACGGAGGGGCTATATATAACTGCGGGAACACACAGGGATCTATATACTACTGGGGGAAGCAAACAAGGTCTATATACTACGGGGGCAGGACACAAGGGGTATATACTATTGGGGGCAGCACACAAGGGGTATATATTACTGGCGGTAGCGCACAAGGGGTATATACTACTGGGGGCAACACACAGCGGTCTATTGTTTTGGAACGCGTGTTGAGTGGGGGGCCCCAGACATAACTTTGCTTGGGGCCCCAGAAATGCCAAGACCGCCCCTGTATATACCCTGTATATACCCTGACATCCCTGTATATAACCTGACATCACTGTATATACCCTGACATCACTGTATATACCCTGACATCACTGTATATAACCTGATATCTCTAGATATACCCTGACATCACTATATATACCCTGACATCACTGTATATAACCTGATATCACTATATATACCCTGACATCCCTATATATACCCTGACATCACTGTATATACCCTGACATCACTGTATATAACCTGATATCTCTATATATACCCTGACATCACTATATATACCCTGACATCACTGTATATAACCTGATATCACTATATATACCCTGACATCACTGTATATACCCTGACATCCCTGTATATACCCTGACATCACTGTATATACCCTGACATCCCTGTATATACCCTGACATCCCTATATATACCCTGACATCACTGTATATACCCTGACATCCCTGTATATACCCTGACATCCCTGTATATACCCTGACATCACTGTATATAACCTGACATCACTGTATATACCCTGACATCCCTATATATACCCTGACATCACTGTATATACCCTGACATCACTATATATACCCTGACATCACTGTATATACCCTGACATCACTGTATATACCCTGACATCACTATATATACCCTGACATCACTGTATATATCCTGACATCACTGTATATACCCTGACATCCCTGTATACACCCTGATATCACTATATATACCCTGACATCACTGTATATACCCTGACATCCCTATATATACCCTGACATCCCTGTATACACCCTGATATCACTATATATACCCTGACATCACTGTATATACCCTGACATCCCTATATATACCCTGACATCCCTGTATATACCCTGACATCCCTATATATACCCTGACATCACTGTATATACCCTGACATCCCTATATATACCCTGACATCCCTGTATATACCCTGACATCCCTGTATATACCCTGACATCCCTATATATACCCTGACATCCCTGTATACACCCTGATATCACTATATATACCCTGACATCACTGTATATACCCTGACATCCCTATATATACCCTGACATCCCTGTATATACCCTGACATCCCTATATATACCCTGACATCACTGTATATACCCTGACATCCCTATATATACCCTGACATCCCTGTATATACCCTGACATCCCTGTATATAACCTGATATCACTATATATACCCTGACATCCCTGTATATACCCTGACATCACTGTATATATAACCTGACATCCCTGTATATACCCTGACATCCTTGTATATACCCTGACATCCCTGTATATACCCTGACATCCCTGTATATAACCTGACATCACTGTATATACCCTGACATCACTGTATATACCCTGACATTACTGTATATAACCTGATATCTCTATATATACCCTGACATCACTATATATACCCTGACATCACTGTATATAACCTGATATCACTATATATACCCTGACATCACTATATATAACCTGACATCACTATATATACCCTGATATAACTGTATATACCCTGACATCACTGTATATAATCTGATATCTCTATATATACCCTGACATCACTATATATACCCTGACATCACTGTATATACCCTGATATCACTATATATACCCTGACATCACTATATATACCCTGACATCCCTATATATACCCTGACATCACTGTATATACCCTGACATCACTATATATAACCTGACATCACTGTATATACCCTGACATCACTGTATATACCCTGACATCCCTATATATACCCTGACATCCCTGTATATACCCTGACATCCCTATATATACCCTGACATCACTGTATATACCCTGACATCACTATATATACCCTGACATCACTGTATATACCCTGACATCACTATATATACCCTGACATCACTGTATATACCCTGACATCACTATATATACCCTGACATCACTGTATATACCCTGACATCCCTATATATACCCTGACATCACTGTATATACCCTGACATCACTATATATACCCTGACATCACTGTATATATCCTGACATCACTGTATATACCCTGACATCCCCATATATACCCTGACATCACTGTATATACCCTGACATCCCTATATATACCCTGACATCCCTGTATACACCCTGATATCACTATATATACCCTGACATCACTGTATATACCCTGACATCCCTATATATACCCTGACATCCCTGTATATACCCTGACATCCCTATATATACCCTGACATCACTGTATATACCCTGACATCCCTATATATACCCTGACATCCCTGTATATACCCTGACATCCCTGTATATAACCTGATATCACTATATATACCCTGACATCCCTGTATATACCCTGACATCACTGTATATATAACCTGACATCCCTGTATATACCCTGACATCCTTGTATATACCCTGACATCCCTGTATATACCCTGACATCCCTGTATATAACCTGACATCACTGTATATACCCTGACATCACTGTATATACCCTGACATCACTGTATATATAACCTGACATCCCTGTATATACCCTGACATCCTTGTATATACCCTGACATCCCTGTATATACCCTGACATCCCTGTATATAACCTGACATCACTGTATATACCCTGACATCCTTGTATATACCCTGACATCCCTGTATATAACCTGACATCCCTGTATATACCCTGACATCCTTGTATATACCCTGACATCCCTGTATATACCCTGACATCCCTGTATATAACCTGACATCACTGTATATACCCTGACATCACTGTATATACCCTGACATCACTGTATATATAACCTGACATCCCTGTATATACCCTGACATCCTTGTATATACCCTGACATCCCTGTATATACCCTGACATCCCTGTATATACCCTGACATCACTGTATATAACCTGATATCTCTATATATACCCTGACATCACTATATATACCCTGACATCACTGTATATAACCTGATATCACTATATATACCCTGACATCACTATATATAACCTGACATCACTATATATACCCTGATATAACTGTATATACCCTGACATCACTGTATATAATCTGATATCTCTATATATACCCTGACATCACTATATATACCCTGACATCACTGTATATACCCTGATATCACTATATATACCCTGACATCACTATATATACCCTGACATCCCTATATATACCCTGACATCACTGTATATACCCTGACATCACTATATATAACCTGACATCACTGTATATACCCTGACATCACTGTATATACCCTGACATCCCTATATATACCCTGACATCCCTGTATATACCCTGACATCCCTATATATACCCTGACATCACTGTATATACCCTGACATCACTATATATACCCTGACATCACTGTATATACCCTGACATCACTATATATACCCTGACATCACTGTATATACCCTGACATCACTATATATACCCTGACATCACTGTATATACCCTGATATCACTATATATACCCTGACATCACTGTATATACCCTGACATCACTATACATACCCTGACATCACTGTATATACCCTGACATCACTGTATATACCCTGACATCCCTATATATACCCTGACATCACTGTATATAACCTGACATCACTGTATATACCCTGACATCACTATATACCCTGACATCCCTGTATATAACCTGATATCACTATATATACCCTGACATCCCTATATATACCCTGACATCCCTGTATATACCCTGACATCACTATATATACCCTGACATCACTGTATATAACCTGACATCACTGTATATACCCTGATATCACTGCATATACCCTGATATCACTATATATACCCTGATATCACTATATATATAACCTGATATCACTATATATACCCTGATATAACTGTATATACCCTGATATCACTATATATATAACCTGACATCACTATATATACCCTGATATCACTATATATACCCTGATATAACTGTATATACCCTGACATCCCTGTATATAACCTGATATCACTATATATACCCTGATATCACTATATATACCCTGATATAACTGTATATACCCTGACATCCCTGTATATACCCCGATATCACTATATATACCCTGATATCACTATATATACCCTGATATAACTGTATATACCCTGATATCACTATATATACCCTGATATCACTATATATACCCTGATATAACTGTATATAGTAGAAATTGAGGAAAGGAGAAAGGTGTACGGTCCAGCACTCCAAAATGTTCGGGGAAAAAAATATGCTAATAAAACATAACTTTTAATCTATGCTGTTAAAAATAACGTGTTTAAAACCAACGCGTTTCGCGCCATGGCGCTTAATCATGGTTGTAAAAACAAATGGACTATCATGTCTTATAAAGGTTGCAACAACCTGGCATGAGCGCCGACGTGGCGAGCTCATGTGTGGAATGATTAAACCAGATCTACACGTCATTACGTGATGGGTCATATGACTGATAGCGTTACCTGGACATCATGTTTAGTTTGAGTCATGTGATTGATCATGTTACCTGTGCGCCAGGTTAGATTTAGCAGATAATGAGACTAACCATTTTAGCTAGACGCAAATACGCAAGGTCTGAATGCGGTTAGGTGTAATAGTATAATAAATCGTTTTTGTAGTTCATTCCATGTGGCATTCTAGTATTTAGGCGAAATATATATTCGGCTTCTTTGTGAAGAAGCTTTCTCCTCCAGTCGCCTCCTCTTATGGGACTGGGAACTTTTTTTATGCCGTAACATATAAAACTGTCAGTGTTGCCACTGTGTGTTTGTAAAAAATGTTTAGAGGCACCAGAGGCATTAAGTCCCAATCCACTCCTGATGCTTAAAAGGTGTTCTCCTATGCGTTTTTTCAAGGGTGGGTGCAACCCACATACTTCAAATTGCATAGAGTACACTCTATTATGTAAATAAGATGATGGCTGTTACAATTGATAAAGTCTCGCACCGTGTAGTGGACATTATTGGAGCTGTCTGTGAAATTGGACTTGGTTTCCAAGAATTTGCAGGTTTGGCACCTGTTCACACCGCATTTAAAATTGCCTGTGATCTTGATACTTTTGGTTACATCCTCTGTAGTATACATGCTGGGGGATAACAGATCTTTTAAGGAGCGGCCTCTCCTGGCTACACATCGATGTCCTCCATCCAGGATTTCGGCCAAGATGTCATCCTGTCTCAGCAAAGGTAAGTTTTTGTTTAAGATGGCCACGATTTTTTCATATTCTGTACTGTATTGTGTAGAAAAAGTTACAGGTGTATTTGTGGTAATGGGATGAGTATGATTTTTAGGATTTTTTGTTAACAAATCATTTCTGCTTCTGTTTTTAATTATGTTTTTTGCTCTTGCTATGGTGCCTTGTTTATATCCTCTTTGTTTTAGACGTTCACTGGCTTGGTTGCAATGTGTATTGAAATCTTGCTCATCAGAGCAGGCACGTTTAATTCTGGTTAATTCACCCACTGGGATGGATTTTAGAGTATGTGCTGGGTGATTGCTTGTTGCATGAAGAATAGTGTTCCCAGCGGTGCTCTTCCGATACAAGGATGTTTGTACTGATTTTCCAGTGGTTGGTGCTTTGAGTAATATATCCAGGAAGGGTATTTCTGTTGTTTGTAAATTAGCTGTAAAGCGAAGGTTGTGAGGGTTATTGTTTATGTATTCTACAAAGGATTCCATAGTTCGCTGTTCTCCCGTCCAGACCATCAAAATATCGTCGATAAAACGACCGTACCACTTGATGTGTTGATGAAAGGTATTCTGGGGGGAGAAGATATACATCTCTTCCCACCAAGCAACATACAGACCTGCGAGTGTAGGTGAGAATTTAGCCCCCATTGGGGCTCCTTGTATTTGTAGAAAATATTCCCCATTGAACGAGAAAAAGTTATGTTTCAGTAGGAATAGTGTAACTTCAATAATGTACTCGCGTAACTCATGGCTATAGTTGCTGTATTTGTAGAGATGGTGGGCGAGTGCAGTTATGGCTTGATCGTGTGGAATGGATGGATACAATGATATTACATCACAACTAAGCCACATGTACTGTTTGTTCCATGTAAAATTATTGAAAGCTCTGAGGACTGTGCCGCTATCCTGTAAATACCCAGGTACTCTTTTAACCAAATTTTGTAGCAATTCATCCACCCATTCACAAACCTTTTCATTAAGTGAACCAACACCTGAGATGATTGGTCGCAATGGTGGTGGATTTTCTCCTTTATGGATTTTGGGTAATCCATATAGTATGGGGGTAGTAGGGTGTTCAGGAACAAGATCCTTCGCACGTTTGTCATCTATTATCCCCAAAATCACGCCTTCCTGTACTAGGTTCACTAACTTGGCTTTGAAGATGTTGGTGGGGTCAGATGTTAACTTCTTATAGGTGGTGGTATCATTTAAAATATTGTAAGCCATTTTGCAGTACATTTCTTTATCTAACACCACAATCTTGCCCCCTTTATCCGCCATTCTCAGGATAATGTTTTTATTATTCTGTAGAGATTTTATTGCTTGCTGTTCTTTAAAATTGGTGTTGGATTGTGGGTGAGAAGTTTCCAATTCCTCCTTCAACTTCCTAAGGTCCCTTTCCATACAATTCTGGAAGTGGTCCAGTGCTTCCACTCGTGACTTGATAGGATAATAATCTGGGTTGGTGTGTTTAATAGGGATATTGTGGAAGGAGATTGTGTCCTCCGTGCGTCCCTCAAACTCCAAGTCTATAAGAAGTTGTAGGTTGGTTTGTTCTTGGAATGTGAGGTCTGTAAAATTATTGGTTTGTGCATTGAGTTCTTCAAAAAGATTTTTATTGTTAGTTGGAGTGTCCATATGGGTATTAAGAAAGTGGCGTCGAACAGTCAGCAGTCTTGCAAATCGGTTTATATCGACTAGGGTTCCAAATAGATCAAAATGTGCTGTGGGTACAAAGGTAAGACCCTCACAATCCCCTCACAAGGGAGATACCCCGCACGCAAAAATCGCAAGAACCACTAACCTTAAACACTGTTCACACAGACATCACTCAAGTGCAACATAGTAATAGCTCAAACGAAACCTTGGATATAGAATCATCCAATGTGGTGAATCTTTCCAAAACCATCCTAACCATAGATGAAATCAAAATCTTATCCAAGGGTCTTACCTTTGTACCCACAGCACATTTTGATCTATTTGGAACCCTAGTCGATATAAACCGATTTGCAAGACTGCTGACTGTTCGACGCCACTTTCTTAATACCCATATGGACACTCCAACTAACAATAAAAATCTTTTTGAAGAACTCAATGCACAAACCAATAATTTTACAGACCTCACATTCCAAGAACAAACCAACCTACAACTTCTTATAGACTTGGAGTTTGAGGGACGCACGGAGGACACAATCTCCTTCCACAATATCCCTATTAAACACACCAACCCAGATTATTATCCTATCAAGTCACGAGTGGAAGCACTGGACCACTTCCAGAATTGTATGGAAAGGGACCTTAGGAAGTTGAAGGAGGAATTGGAAACTTCTCACCCACAATCCAACACCAATTTTAAAGAACAGCAAGCAATAAAATCTCTACAGAATAATAAAAACATTATCCTGAGAATGGCGGATAAAGGGGGCAAGATTGTGGTGTTAGATAAAGAAATGTACTGCAAAATGGCTTACAATATTTTAAATGATACCACCACCTATAAGAAGTTAACATCTGACCCCACCAACATCTTCAAAGCCAAGTTAGTGAACCTAGTACAGGAAGGCGTGATTTTGGGGATAATAGATGACAAACGTGCGAAGGATCTTGTTCCTGAACACCCTACTACCCCCATACTATATGGATTACCCAAAATCCATAAAGGAGAAAATCCACCACCATTGCGACCAATCATCTCAGGTGTTGGTTCACTTAATGAAAAGGTTTGTGAATGGGTGGATGAATTGCTACAAAATTTGGTTAAAAGAGTACCTGGGTATTTACAGGATAGCGGCACAGTCCTCAGAGCTTTCAATAATTTTACATGGAACAAACAGTACATGTGGCTTAGTTGTGATGTAATATCATTGTATCCATCCATTCCACACGATCAAGCCATAACTGCACTCGCCCACCATCTCTACAAATACAGCAACTATAGCCATGAGTTACGCGAGTACATTATTGAAGTTACACTATTCCTACTGAAACATAACTTTTTCTCGTTCAATGGGGAATATTTTCTACAAATACAAGGAGCCCCAATGGGGGCTAAATTCTCACCTACACTCGCAGGTCTGTATGTTGCTTGGTGGGAAGAGATGTATATCTTCTCCCCCCAGAATACCTTTCATCAACACATCAAGTGGTACGGTCGTTTTATCGACGATATTTTGATGGTCTGGACGGGAGAACAGCGAACTATGGAATCCTTTGTAGAATACATAAACAATAACCCTCACAACCTTCGCTTTACAGCTAATTTACAAACAACAGAAATACCCTTCCTGGATATATTACTCAAAGCACCAACCACTGGAAAATCAGTACAAACATCCTTGTATCGGAAGAGCACCGCTGGGAACACTATTCTTCATGCAACAAGCAATCACCCAGCACATACTCTAAAATCCATCCCAGTGGGTGAATTAACCAGAATTAAACGTGCCTGCTCTGATGAGCAAGATTTCAATACACATTGCAACCAAGCCAGTGAACGTCTAAAACAAAGAGGATATAAACAAGGCACCATAGCAAGAGCAAAAAACATAATTAAAAACAGAAGCAGAAATGATTTGTTAACAAAAAATCCTAAAAATCATACTCATCCCATTACCACAAATACACCTGTAACTTTTTCTACACAATACAGTACAGAATATGAAAAAATCGTGGCCATCTTAAACAAAAACTTACCTTTGCTGAGACAGGATGACATCTTGGCCGAAATCCTGGATGGAGGACATCGATGTGTAGCCAGGAGAGGCCGCTCCTTAAAAGATCTGTTATCCCCCAGCATGTATACTACAGAGGATGTAACCAAAAGTATCAAGATCACAGGCAATTTTAAATGCGGTGTGAACAGGTGCCAAACCTGCAAATTCTTGGAAACCAAGTCCAATTTCACAGACAGCTCCAATAATGTCCACTACACGGTGCGAGACTTTATCAATTGTAACAGCCATCATCTTATTTACATAATAGAGTGTACTCTATGCAATTTGAAGTATGTGGGTTGCACCCACCCTTGAAAAAACGCATAGGAGAACACCTTTTAAGCATCAGGAGTGGATTGGGACTTAATGCCTCTGGTGCCTCTAAACATTTTTTACAAACACACAGTGGCAACACTGACAGTTTTATATGTTACGGCATAAAAAAAGTTCCCAGTCCCATAAGAGGAGGCGACTGGAGGAGAAAGCTTCTTCACAAAGAAGCCGAATATATATTTCGCCTAAATACTAGAATGCCACATGGAATGAACTACAAAAACGATTTATTATACTATTACACCTAACCGCATTCAGACCTTGCGTATTTGCGTCTAGCTAAAATGGTTAGTCTCATTATCTGCTAAATCTAACCTGGCGCACAGGTAACATGATCAATCACATGACTCAAACTAAACATGATGTCCAGGTAACGCTATCAGTCATATGACCCATCACGTAATGACGTGTAGATCTGGTTTAATCATTCCACACATGAGCTCGCCACGTCGGCGCTCATGCCAGGTTGTTGCAACCTTTATAAGACATGATAGTCCATTTGTTTTTACAACCATGATTAAGCGCCATGGCGCGAAACGCGTTGGTTTTAAACACGTTATTTTTAACAGCATAGATTAAAAGTTATGTTTTATTAGCATATTTTTTTCCCCGAACATTTTGGAGTGCTGGACCGTACACCTTTCTCCTTTCCTCAATTTCTACTGTGAACCCACGCTCGGCCGCGTGCAGGATCCGTGCACCCACCCATCCCCCTCCAACATCCAGGGAGCCTGTTGTCTGCCATTTCCAGGTGAGCTGATCCACTCCTTCACAACCTTCTGCATTATAACTGTATATACCCTGACATCACTATATATACACCCTGATATAACTGTATATAACCTAAAAAAAAGTTGCAATTGAAGACAGCGTCCTAAAGTATCAAAAAATATTATCCTTTATTTTGCCATATGCGTATAAAAAATACAACGTTTCGGCCCTTTAAAACATACTGAGCCTTTCTGAAGTATATACTTGAGAAAGGCTCAGTATGTTTTAAAGGGCCGAAACGTTGGACGCTGTCTTCAATTGCAACTTTTTTTTGGATGAAGTACTGGGTACAGGCCAACCCGGTGGAGGACTGTGCGCCTATACGGACGTTCCGCTGTTTCCACTTGGAATAGACTGTATATAACCTGATATCACTATATATATATATATATATATATATATATATATATATATATATCCTGATATAACAGTTTACAACCTGATATCACGGTATATAACCTGATATCGCTATGTATGTGTGTGTGTGTGTGTGTGTGTGTATATATATAATCTGACATCACTGTATATACCGTGATATCACTATATATATATTTAACCTGATATCACTGCATATACCCTGATATTACTATATATATATATGTATATATATATATATATATATATATACAGTGGTGCCTTGGATTACGAGCATAATCCGTTCCAGCACTGTGCTTGTAATCCAAATCCACTCTTAAACTAAAGCAAATTTTCCCATAAGAAATCATTGAAATGCAGACATTTGGTTTCATGCCCCCAATATAATGATTTATTATTCTGAATAACGTGTAAAACAAATAAAACAAACATTCAGAAACAGCAGAATCTGTGATACTATAAGTTACTGTACAGTTATGGAGAGGATGGGAAACACCAGGGCGGACAGAGACTGCAGGGGCAGGAAGGAATGAGCAGGGCAGATGTGGGCACATACATGCAGCGCTCTCTGTCCAGGGAGAGAGAGATTACCTCTACAGTCCTGTCCCCTGATGCAAGCCCCAGCCTGAAGTGGATATGCAATGATTTAGAAGGTGAGGGAGACTTCCTGGATCTGGCCGTAGACCCCGCTATGCAGACCATGCCCCTTCCCCACTTGCATTCTTACCCAGTACAGGGAGCTCTTAAACCAAAGCAATGCTCTTAAACCAAGTCACAATTTTGAAAAACTGTGAGCTCTTAAGCCAAAACGCTCTTAAACCAAGTTACTCTTAAATCAAGGTACCAGTGTATATATATATATATATATATATATATATATTTATTTAACCTGATATCACTGCATATAACCTGACATACTGCAGCAAATATATATTTCTTTCAAATTAACTGGTGTCAGAAAGTTACATAGATTCTCTATTTAAAAATCTCCGGTCTTCCAGTACTTATCAGCTGCTGTATGTACTGCAGGAAGTGGTGTATTCTCTCCAGTCTGACACAGTGCTCTCTGCTGCCACCTCTGTCCATGTCTGGAACTGTCCAGAGCAGCAGCAAATCCCCATAGAAAACCTTTCCTACTCTGGACAGTTCCTGACATGGACAGAGGTGGCAGCAGAGAGCACTGTGTCAGACTGGAGAGAATACACCACTTCCTGCAGGACATACAGCAGCTGATAAGTACTGGAAGACTGGAGATTTTTAAATAGAAGTAACTTACTGCCACCAGTTGATTTAAGAAAAAAATTTGTCCTAGAGGTATCCTTTTGTAGAGAGAGAGCAAAACTCCACTGAATTATCTTATCTTTGCCTATTAATCAGCTAAATGGTAGAAAATTTCTAATGAAGACTATTTAAAAAGCTGCTTCATGAAATAAACAATACAAAACAATAAGTTTCTAGCTGTCCACTGCCTGTCGGTATGTGCTGCCACATGCTCTCCATACTTTGAGGGGCAACTCATAAGGGGAATCAGGCGGTAGAGGAGATGCACCACGCATGCATGAACCCCTATTAATGGCTTTATCTAGGGGCGTAGATGGGATTTATGGGGCCCGATAGCAAGAAACTGTACAGGGCCCCATGAATCCTGTGCGCCCCCGATGCACATGCTCATGAACCTCGTTCCGTTCCTCCAGATCCCTGTGCATGTGTGACGTCACTGGCGCACCAGGGATCTAAAAGTACAGAACGCCGCAGGAGTGTGTCGGGTCACGTGAGTATGTACATCGTGGGGGGCTCTTGTGGCTGGATGTGAGAGAAAAGAGAGACTGGCTGCGAGCCCCTGCTGTACGGGCCCTATAGCAGTTGCATGGTCTGCCTCCATGGTAGCTACGCCACTGGCTCTACCCATCCACTGCTCAGAGATTTCTACTGCTGAAAATCTGTTCTTCGAGTCATTCAGACTAGTGGTGATTTGTATGGGAGAATGTGTTGCAGCTCACAACCAATGCTCTGCGATATGCCTCTGTGTCATATCAGAATCTACATAAAACTGGAGGTTCACCTTACAACCAAATCAAAAACCTACGGTATGAATCCGGCGTCACACAATGAGGTTTTCAGTACTCTCCATAGTAACCAATAGAATATTAAAAAGGACTCATAACCTTACTGTTCACCATAAGGCTATGTTCACACAATGTTGCTTTTTAGTAAAGAACGGACGCTGATTGCAATGGCCTCAGCGTCCGTTCTTTACTGCAGGGGTGGCATTGCATTGAAGTCAATGCAATGCTGCCCGCTGTGTTCTCACATCGTTATTCTAACGCCCGATCTTTAGAACGGGCGTAAGAATAATGTGCCTTACTATGCAACGGACACTGTTAAACGTTATGTGAACCTAGCCTAACAGGATATATATATGTAAATCCTCTGTGATGGTTTCATTCATAGTAGTCCCCTAGAAGTCAGTGATAAACAGGAAATCATTACGTGATCACTGAGATCAGCAGATCCTCGTATACCAGGATCGGACGCAGATACAGATACGCACCCACACTCAGATTACTTTCTTTAGCACTTACTACTTTCTTACAGCACTTTCTTTACTCTACTAGTGCTCACATAATACTGCCCTCTATGGACAAGAACAGGTAAGTACTAGCCCACATGTATCGAGCCTGGTAAGCCAATGGTTGGGGCACTATAGGTGGAGATATTGGCGTATACTGAATGCATTTATTATATTATATTATATGCTATTTTATATTTGTACAAAAATAAAAAAAGTGTCTGTATTAGCCAAGTGGTTGTGGTCATGGGTGGAGTTACTTCTTAGCCTGGAAATAATAATGCAATAAAGTCCTGAAATCAGGGGTGCTGCTTGAGTAGGGCATATGTCGGGGGGCACCAACAAACATCTATTCAGGTCAGGGGCAGATTATAATGTGGGCGGTTTGGTTGGCACTCCAGGGCCAGAGGTTCCTGGGGGGCTTGTGGCCGTCCAATCTGCCCATATTATCAAAAGTGGTACTGTATATAATACAGGCCCCCCCGTCCCCCGGAGGATCTTCCGATGGGCCCGTAAGTGATGTGTTGCTCTGTTCAATTATGCTCATCAAGGTGGCTATAGCAGACACAGCCTGTGCCAGTAGTCAGAAGAAAGGAGGACAGTGTCAGGAGAGGAGGAGTAGAAGCAACTACTATAGGGGAAACTACACAGGGGGGCATCTACTATAGGGGAAACTACACAGGGGGGCATCTACTATAGGGGAAACTACACAGGGGGGCATCTACTATAGGGGGAACTACACAGGGGTCCGTCTAATTTATGAGGGGTGGGGCCTGGGGCACATTTAATCCACCCCTGCTTCGGGTATATAGATAAAGTGCTGGGGCAGCAAGCTGAATTATTTCCTTTAGTGAAGACAGTCCTGACTGCAGCACTGCACAAGTGAGTTAAAGGGGTAATCTAGGCTCAGAATAACGTGAGTTCTTATTTCCAGAAAGCCACAATGATTTTTATGACCTTTGTTTGCCAGTGGATTGGTGGACCTATTACACAGGGCAACATCAGCCTTTACAACCTATTGTATCGCCGCCATGGATGTAGTTATAGCTTATAAGTTGTACCCAGGCCTTGGAGCCTGAAGGGGGCACAAAGGTCACATAGGTCCCTGTTACAGAATTTGCATCGGAGCCCAGTATCTAAAAGTTATGACTCTACCCATTGGAGCCCAGGAATTACAGGTTATGGCTCTGACTATTGGACCCCAGGATCTACAAGTTATGGCTCTGACTATTGGACCCCAGGATCTACAAGTTATGGCTCTGACTATTGGACCCCAGGATCTACAAGTTATGGCTCTGACTATTGGACCCCAGGATCTACAAGTTATGGCTCTGACTATTAGAACCCAGGATCTACAAGTTATGGCTCTGACTATTGGACCCCAGGATCTACAAGTTATGGCTCTGACTACTGGACCCCAGGATCTACAAGTTATGGCTCTGATTATTGGACCCAGGATCTACAAGTTATGGCTCTGACCATTGGAGCCCAGGAATTACAGGTTATGGCTCTGACCATTGGAGCCCAGGAATTACAGGTTATGGCTCTGACCATTGGAGCCCAGGAATTACAGGTTGTGGCTCTGACTATTGGACCCCAGGATCTACAAGTTATGGCTCTGACTATTGGAGCCCAGGATCTACAAGTTATGGCTCTGACTATTGGAGCCCAGGATCTACAAGTTATGGCTCTGACTATTGGACCCCAGGATCTACAAGTTATGGCTCTGACCGTTGGAGCCCAGGATCTACAAGTTATGGCTCTGACCGTTGGAGCCCAGGATCTACAAGTTATGGCTCTGACCGTTGGAGCCCAGGATCTACAAGTTATGGCTCTGACCGTTGGAGCCCAGGATCTACAAGTTATGGCTCTGACTATTGGACCCCAGGATCTACAAGTTATGGCTCTGACCGTTGGAGCCCAGGATCTACAAGTTATGGCTCTGACCATTGGAGCCCAGGATCTACAAGTTATGGATCAGACTTCCACAGCAGATTTTTTCAAGGTCCAAAGTTCTTTCTTCATTTAGCTCAGAGGCCTCAGGTTTGGCTCAGCTCCTTTATCCAACCACTCAGCCGGGTCGGCCCCTCTTTTTAAACATATATTTATTGCATTTCTTTTTCATATAAACATGACTGTATGGCAATACAGCAAAACATTGGCCCCAACAATGGACCTAAACAACACATCTCGAAATTAATTAGAGATTAGTAAACTAACACCTTTCAAAAAGAAAAACCCAAAACCCGATAGACATCTGCCTGCCTTTTACCATGTTTCTTTCCTTGTTTTAACATAGTATTCCCGGACCAGTAGGGTATAAGATAAGATATAATAAAGTATCTCCCTTCCCGCCGCCCCCCCCCCCCTGCACCAAAGTTCAAATCCCATTTCCGTCGCCCCGTAATGGAAACCGTCCCTGCTCGTCCCCTCAAACCTCAATTCCATCTCTACCCCTACCAGTGGCTGTCGGAGGAAGACGAAGAGACCCCAGAGTTCCTGCCAAATCACTCTAGCAGTACCAGTCGGTACACCGAAATGGAAAGACTATGTCTCTAAGTTCCTGTGGTTGAAAGTGGGTTTCCAAGAAAGATTTCCACCTCTTAAAGAATTTTTTGTACCTTTTTCCTTATTCCTTTCTGCATGAATCCTGTCTATGCCAAAAAGCATCTTAAGCTGCGACTCTATCATAGATATCTCCGGGACTTTCTCCGCCAGCCACTCGTGAAACAAACAGCGGAGAGCAACATGTAGTACTATATGCACGATTTCAGGGATGGTTTCAGGTGGAGATTCTTCATCAGGTGGTCTCAATTGATGAAAGAGAAAGGCTTGTGGTGATTCCGGGAACCTAAGCTTCCAATGAGTGTGTGTATGTATGAGGCCACAGAGCGCCAGTAGGTTTTGGTATACTGACAGTCCCACACCCCATGCCATAAATTAGTAAGGGACTCCTTGCATTTAGGACAAGCTACTATTCTGTCCGGGAAATTTGGAGAGGGGCGGATGTTAAACCCATAAAGGGCACAGTGAGCCAATTTAAAATACGTTTCCCTCCATCTCTCATTGATGATGCAAGTACGCACTACCTTCCATCCCTTGAGAATACATTCCTGAATTTGAGGGTCACTCGTCCATCGAGACCAAGTAGGAAATATGGACTTAGGGTCAATTTTCAGGAAGGTATTCCGGAAGGCGTTGTACAACCCTGAGATAGACGCTCTGTGAGCGGCCTCTCCTATGATACCATCAAAGGTATGAGGGGTTGCCTCGGTGCCTAAATCCCTTAACCTCGACGAATAGAAAGAATGGGCCTGCTGAACAAAGAGAAATCTGCTCGTTATTTCCGCCGGGGAAAGCCACCTCCTCATTTCGACATTGATTAGAGATCCTACAGTGGTCAGACCCTAACTAGCCCATAGTGGCTTCCAGGAAGGGTGACAACCCCATGGAGTGTCCGGGTTTCCAAACAAAGGCATGCGTCTGGACACTAGAAAGGGTAAGTGATAAAGTTTGCGCACCTCCCTCCAGGCCATAATAGTGTCACGCATAAGGGCTGAGCTTTTAACAAACTACGGCATGCGTGAAACGGAGGAATGTAACAGGGCGGTAAGATCCCAGGGGTGAGCAAAAGCCCGTTCCAAAGTTATATTAGAATGAAAAGACGATCCATGGATCCAGTCAATGACATGCCTGAATAGACATACCACATTGTACCCCCTGATATTAGGGAAATTTAGCCCCCCTTATGGTTTACACAACGCTAATTTGGAAAGGGCGATTCTAGGGCATTTACCCGCCCAAATGAATTTAGAGAATGCTTGCCGTAGTTTGTTAACATCCGTGTGTTTTAACAGTAAGGGCAGTGTTTGTAGTGGGTAGAGTGGCCGAGAAAAACTTACCATTTTAACTAAATGGCATCTACCCAAGAAGGCTAAGGGCAAATGGGCCCATCTCTTCAGTTCCGTTACTATTTTGTCTATGAGGGGTGGATAGTTAAGAGAGTAGAGAGTATCCAGGGTTTTCCCCACCTTTATGCCCAAATATGTGATGTGAGTGGTAGTTACTTTAACCTCCAGGGAAGCCCCAGATCTCTGCCAAGTAGGAGGGGACAAGCCCACTGGTATGATTTCACTCTTTCCCATGTTAATCTTATACCCTGTAAGTTTACCGTAGTCTTCTAAAAAGGACAAAATCCTCGGGGTGCCAATGTGGGGCTTGTTGACAAATAATAAGACATCGTCAGCAAAGAGTGTTAGACGCACTTCCTGCTCCCCCACCTTAATCCCTTTGAATAGGTCAGATTGATCTAAGTATCTGGCCAGAGGCTTGATCACAAAGCAAGGGTGAGAGTGGGCACCCTTGACGGGTGCCCCGAGACAGAGGGATCGGATCTGACAACAACCCTGGTGTATGAACCCTAGCTATGGGATCTCTATAAAGGCCCCGGAGGAAAGTCTGCCATCTGCCCAGAATCCCAAATCTGTCCAACACCGCCCACAGCCAGTCCCACCTCACATTATCAAAAGCCTTTTCGGCATCCAGGGTCAACAATGCTGGGGTCTCTCCTGGCAGTGGACGGTGTCTGACTCTGTCTAAGACCGCCAGTACTTTGCGGATGTTAGTTACCGCTGCCCTATTTCTAACAAAGCCCACTTGATTATCCTTTATAAGATCGGGTAAATGGACCGAGAGCCTACCCGCGAGAATCTTTGTTAGCATTTTAATATCTTGATTGATCAAGGAAATAGGGCGGTTCAGGAGGTCCTTGCCCACTTTTAGCAGGACTTTAATATACGCCAGTTTGGCCCCTGTTGGAATGTTCGCAGTTTCAAACATGCTATTAAAATGACTAACCAAGGTTGGGGCAATTTGGTCTATCAGGGATTTATAAAATTCCCCACTAAAACCGTCAGGTCCGGGGGCCTTGCCATTGTGAGCAGATTTGATGACCGAACGCACCTCTGCTTCTGTGATTTCTGCGTTTAACGTCTCTCATTGTTCCTCTGTCAAGGAGGGCAACCGGAGGTCACGCAAGAAGTTTGACAAGGGTCCGAGGGCGGCAGGGCTTACAAGGCTCCATAGTAGTCTCCCCACAATTTATTTATGAATACTGGATCAGTGTGAATGGTTCCCTAATCATCTTTTAGGGCCAACACATAGGAGGGGGGGGGGGGCATTTACCTCTAGCCAGTCTCGCCAATAGCCTCCCCGCCTTATTACCAAAGGGGAAGAAATCTGCATCTTGGTGTGAGCGATATAATCTATCTCTCCTGTCCAACCATAACTTCCCTCGCTTTTCCTCGCTTTCCCCCATTTTCCTCCGAGGGGGATTGTAAATATATTGTATAGGCTGATCTAAGGGCTTCGCTTGAGGTTTTAAAATGAAGGGAGGTGCGTTTTTTCAAGCTAGCTACATGGGCCAAAACTTTCCCCCGCAGTACAGTTTTACCTGCTTCCCAGAACAACTGCGGATCCGTTTTATGTTCACTATTATAGTAGTCATATTCTACCCACCAAGCCTGTAGCAGCTCTCTAAAGGATTCGTCTTGTGATAGAAAAGATGGGAATCGCCAGATATATTCATTTCCCTGTGGGCTAGTTGGGAATAATTTAACTAATACCGGGGCGTGGTCAGAAATGACTAGATCTTTATGTTCAATTAGCTGTACCCTCCTACTTACTGCCGGGCTCGTAAGTATATAGTCGATTCTAGACCACGATTGGTGGGAGTGGGAGAAGTGGGTAAAATCTCTCTCTGCTGGATGCGATAAGCGCCACACATCTTCCAATCCCACCTGTTCCAAAAAGCCAGGCAAAATTTTGTCTCTAGCTCGAGGTGGTGGAGGGGTCACGTCTGGGCCTTTTCTGTCTTCTAAAGGATTAGCGACAGTATTCAGGTCTCCCCCCACTAGTGTCCACGGCATCGGGTCTCCCCCTAGTCTAGGGTCGGTTTCCCCGTTAGCATAAATATTATAGATACTATAAGTTTCCCCATGGTGATCAAGGAGGATATGTGAGAGACGCCCCTCTGAGTATCTGGGCGAAAACGTTTTAGAAAGCGCAAAACTTGTACACGCTTATGTGGGGATTTCAGCCCCTTAATATTCCATGTAATTATTGTCGCCATAAGGGCTCAGTGAGGGGTGAAGGTATGTACCATGGAGGGGGTGAATGAATATCTGAGTACCTGATGGGTGAATGAGAACTCCCGGGAGAATCAGAGCGGCAGGGTGTTTGGTCCCCCAACCCCCATTGCTGTATACCCAAAACATGTAAGATCCGGAGGCAGATGTCTCCATAGTAGTGAGCTCCAGCTCTCTCTGTACCTGTGGCGTGGCTGAGACCCGTCCTCCGGCGCCAACTTGGAAGCCGCGGCAGGACCCTGATCTGTGGCGCCGTCTGAAGGGGGCTGTTTTGTGGCGCTACGAAGGACATATCGGTCCATGGAGCAGCTCAGCGAGATCACCGGGCTCTAGAGATCGTTCCCCGCTGTTCGGTCGCCGTCTCGGCAGTTATGCAGAGGTCAGCTGCCGCACGGGTCCCGGGAGCTCAGCCGCGCGGCTTCCAACATGGCCGCACCGGAACCGGAAGTCCCCCATCAGACTTTCTTATGACTGTCTAGGCTATATTATAGATTTATGGTAAGTGTGGCAGCTCAGACCTCATTGGCTGATATCTTGGTCATCGCCTCTTATACTTTACACCAAATGTTCACACTGCGTATGAATCTGTCCGTAGTTTGTACGCCGCCATACATGTGCGGCTGAAACTACGGGCGTGGGAAAAATAGACATGCGGCCGGATGCGTACGAACCGCAAACATACGCCCGTAGTACAGTTCTGCTTCCCTAGCTTGTTTCGAAGCGATCTGAGGCCGGTCATTTACTTGGAAATCTTCGCCCAGCCCCGTAAACCACACAGAACATTTTGGATCGAAATAAGTACTTCGTACGGGACCGCATGGAAATCCACGGCCGTGAGTTTCAACATTTCCGTCCTCAAACATTGGTCTTGTTCATTTTTCATGGCGCCGTATACGATCCGGCCGTAAGCTCATATGTAGTGTGCACTGTGCGGGCATATATCGTATACTTTCAAGCGAACGCATCAACCTCAAAAATACGTGCGTATATTAGCGGTTCGCACTACGGACGGATTCATACGCAGTGTGAACATAGCCTAATAGTGTATCCGGCAGAGGTCTGGAATGGATCCATAATACAGCGCCCCTAGCCTGGTGTGGATTTATGAACAAGTGAAAGATGATGGTGGGATGTGATGAACCCTCAATTTAAGTAGCCAACCCTACTGGCTTTAGTTGGTTGGGCTGGGGGGCTCTTGGTGGTAACCATCTCCCCAAACAGGCCCCGATTTACTATGGCTGCTTCTCTGTGGTAAAAATTAGAGGGGTTTTCCTATGTATAGGATTACTCAATTACACCGCCAGATTCACTAAGAGGCACATGCCCTGAGCCCGTACGGCAGGCGCAAAAATCTACACCTGCTTCTGCGCAGCTGTAGATTTCTGCCATGATTTATGCGTGCGAGCGGGCATAAATCATGGTAAATGTGGCATGGGGGGAGGCCTCGCTTCCTCCCCGCCTTGCCACTTCCTGCCCGCCCATCAGGTGAGCAGGGAATACGGCTGGCATATGCCAGGGAGAAGGGGTCAATCTGCACCAGGGGCACAAAATTGATAAACCTCCCCCATAATGTCTATGGTGTCTACCGTATATTCGACCACACAGAGGAGGAGAACCTGCACTGTCTTTGTGTACAGCCTAAAAAGCAGCAGCCGCAGCATGGAAGCCGTGATAAAGCTGTAGTGAGTGGCCGAAACTGTGTATACGCCCTGGGGTGAGATCCCTTAAAGAGTTGGCTTTAGTTAAGTTGAGTGGAATCAATGGAAGGAAGGAAAATCCCTGTATAACCGGCACCAACTTGCATCTCTAGAACGGCCATAGAAATCCGGCCCAAGAATGTCAAATATGCTCCGCGCCCAGCGACATTTCTGCCTCCGTGTATCTATATGCTCTGCGCCCAGCGACATTTCTGTCTCCGTGTATCTATATGCTCCGCGCCCAGCGACATTTCTGCCTTCGTGTATCTATATGCTCCGCGCCCAGCGACATTTCTGCCTCCGTGTATCTATATGCTCCGCGCCCAGCGACATTTCTGCCTCCGTGTATCTATATGCTCCGCGCCCAGCAACATTTCTGCCTCCGTGTATCTATATGCTCCGCGCCCAGCGACATTTCTGCCTCCGTGTATCTATATGCTCCGCACCCAGCGACATTTCTGCCTCCGTGTATCTATATGCTCCGCGCCCAGCGACATTTCTGCCTCCTTGTATCTATATGCTCCGCGCCCAGCGACATTTCTGCCTCCGTGTATCTATATGCTTCTCGCCCAGCAACATTTCTGCCTCCGTGTATCTATATGCTCCGCGCCCAGTGACATTTCTGCTTTGTTATATCTATATGCTCCGCGCCCAGCGACATTTCTGTCTCCGTGTATCTATATGCTCTGCGCCCAGCGACATTTCTGCCTCTGTGTATCTATATGCTCGGTGCCCAGCAACATTTCTGCCTCCGTGTATCTATATGTTTGGCGCCCAGCGACATTTCTGCCTCCGTGTATCTATATGCTCGGCGCCCAGCGACATTTCTGCCTCCGTGTATCTATATGCTCTGCTCCCAGCAACATTTTTGCCTCCTTGTATCTATATGCTCTGCGCCCAGCAACATTTCTGCTTTGTTATATCTATATGCTCCGCGCCCAGCGACATTTCTGCCTCCGTGTATCTATATGCTCTGCGCCCAGCGACATTTCTGCCTCCGTGTATCTATATGCTCCGCACCAAGCGACATTTCAGCCTCCTTGTATCTATATGCTCCGCGCCCAGCGACATTTCTGCCTCCGTGTATCTATATGCTCCGCGCCCAGCAACATTTCTGCCTCCGTGTATCTATATGCTCGGCGCCCAGCGACATTTCTGCCTCCGTGTATCTATATGCTCCGCGCCCAGCGACATTTCTGCCTCTGTGTATCTATATGCTCCGCGCCCAGCGACATTTCTGCCTCCGTGTATCTATATGCTCCGCGCCCAGCGACATTTCTGCCTCCGTGTATCTATATGCTCCGCGCCCAGCGACATTTCTGCCTCCGTGTATCTATATGCTCCGCGCCCAGCGACATTTCTGCCTCCTTGTATTTCTCACTTTCTGCTCACGTGGATATACATTGAGAATTATGGCCAGTTAATACTTAACTCTGTTACTGGAACGTTGGGGGAAGATAGAATTCGGATGCCTTACTCGCCATTGCGCTATTCCTTGTAAACCTGCAAGTGCTGAAAAAAATTGTAAAAAATTCTTTGAGAAAAAGAAAACTGTAAGGAAGACAATTCCTGGAAACCTTTCTGTTACCTGGTATTACACCATCACTGACGTCTCTGCAACTTATTTCACCTGCAGGTTGGTTTTACAGAACTGCACGATATGCAAATCTGTTCCCTGGTGATGAACTGCTCCAGCGCCCACAAGGAAACAATTCTAGAGCCATTCTCAGCAGGACTTAAATTTGCCTCTGGGTGATCTACGTCAAGAATTGGTGCAAACTGTGCTTCGTCACTTCCCCACTCTGGGTAAATGTCTAAGGGATAAAAGGGGAACTCTTGTAAAAAACTGGCAACAAAAAATTATATAGATTTGTAATTTAATTCTAGTTTAAAATCTCCAGTCTTCCTGTACTTATCAGCTGCTGTATATCCTGCAGGAAGTGATGTATTCTTTCCAGTCTGACACAGTGCTCTCTGCTGCCACCTCTGTCCATGTCAGGAACTGTCCAGAGCAAGAGAGGTTTTCTATGGGGATTTGCTGCTGCTCTGGACAGTTCCTGACATGGACAGAGGTGGCAGCAGAGAGCACAAAACAAAACAAACAAAAAACAGATCAAAACAGATCCGTTTTTTTTTTTTGACGGACACAAAAACGTAGCTGACACTACTTTTGTGTCCATTAAAAAAAAACATCCGTTTTGATCAGTTTTGTTTTGTTTTTATAATGGAAGTCAATGGAAAAACGTATAGAAACGAATGCACACAAATACATCCGTTTTTGCAAAAAAACGAATGAGAAAGAAAAAGGATTCCAAAAACGCAGTGTGGTTCACACTGCGTTTTTGGAATCCTTTTTTTTTCTCATTCGTTTTTACCCTGATACCTTTTTTCCATATTGGTCATTCTAAGATGATGCAATATACCAGTTGATGATGCAAACTTTTCCCAGTATTGTATCACAGGCTGTGAGAAATATAGAAAGTACGTCTATATCTTGAAAATTAGAGCCAATTTCAAAGTTTGAACATCATTTTCGATCTCAGCCCCCGAAATTAGTTAAGATCAACTCTTTTCATGTCGGAACCTTTTTGGCTGTTGACCAGTGTAATCAGCTGGATTGGCCCGATGCGGCAGATTATCGCTTGTCTAATAGGGCCCTTAGTCTTGACTAAGGGTGGTATTACACGGAACGATTATCGTTCGAAAAATCGTTAAATCGTTCGGATTTGAACGATAATCATTTCGTGTAATAGCAGGCAACGATTAAACGACCAACGAGAAATCGTTGATCGTTTAATAGGATCCGGACCTATTTTTATCGTTTGATCGTTCGCTCATCGTTCGCACATCGTTCGCACATCGTTCGGTGGAATAAGAATTGACAGCTGAAACGTACGCAATAGCGACGACTAAACGACCGCAAGAACGATCATAAATAACGATCATCGTTTCGTGTACTTGGGCGAACGATTTCGGGTCATTTGCCATAGTGGTCGTTTAAGATCGTTTATCGTTGGAAAATTGCTTGGTGTAATAGTACCCTTAGTCTTGGCCCTTAGTCTTGACTTAGTCTTGGCCAGGCTCGGACTGGGCCACCGGGGGACCGGGGAATTCCCCGGTGGGCCCCGAGCAGTTGTAGGCCCCGCCCCCCAGTAAGGGGACACAGGGCTGGAGACCATATCAATGTGGTCTCCACCCAGCAAGCCCAAGGGGGGCCCCCGTGCTCCTGGGGGGGCCACTCGGCCTCCGGGTGCCGCACCTTGCCTTTTAACTGGAAGCGATCGCATCAATCGCTTCCAGCTAAATGTAGCAGGGTTCCTATTTACAGCGCGAGAAGCCATAGGCTTCCCGCCCTGTCAATCACTCTTGTGACCGCAAGCAGCGTTCTGCTTGCGGTCACAAGCGTGCCGCCCCCGTCCCCGTCAGATGAGCAGCTCCCTGGTCCCGGGCTGCGCCACCACTGAGCTCCGTGTGCGTGCCGCGGCGGCTGGGACTTCCGGTACAGGGTGCGCATACCGGAAGTCCCAGCAGCCGCCGCAGCTCACATGGAGCTCAGTGGTGGCGCAGCCCGGGACCAGGGAGCTGCTCATCTGACAGGGAAGAGAGAAGAAGAGACACGAGGCCGACGGGGGAGCGTGTTGTAAGGTGAGTTGTTGTTGGTTTTTTTTTTTTATCAGAGGGGGACAGCACTGGGGGCTATAGAGGGGCTGGACAACATGAGGGGGGCTATGGGGGGGCTGGACAACATAAGGGGGGCCTATAGAGGGGCTGGACAACATAAGGGGGGCCTATAGAGGGGCTGGACAACATAAGGGGGGCCTATAGAGGGGCTGGACAACATAAGGGGGGCCTATAGAGGGGCTGGACAACATGAGGGGGGCTATGGGGGAATGAACAACATGAGGGGGGCTATGGGGGGGATGAACAACACTGGGGGCTATAGAGGGGCTGGACAACATAAGGGGGGCCTATAGGGGGGCTGGACAACATGAGGGGGGCTATGGGGGGATGAACAACACTGGGGGCTATGGGGGGGCTGGACAACATAAAGGGGGGCTATAGGGGAGATGGACAACATAAGGGGGGGCTATAGAGGGGCCGGACAACATGAGGGGGGCTATGGGGGAATGAACAACATGAGGGGGGCTATGGGGGGGATGAACAACACTGGGGGCTATAGAGGGGCTGGACAACATAAGGGGGGCCTATAGGGGGGCTGGACAACATGAGGGGGGCTATGGGGGGATGAACAACACTGGGGGCTATGGGGGGCTGGACAACATAAAGGGGGGCTATAGGGGAGATGGACAACATAAGGGGGGGCTATAGAGGGGCCGGACAACATGAGGGGGGCTATGGGGGGATGAACAACACTGGGGGCTATGGGGGGCTGGACAACATGAGGGGGCTATAGAGGGGCTAGACAACATGAGGGGGGCTATGGGGGGGCTGGACAATATAAGGGGGGGCTATAGAGGGGCTGGACAACATAAGGGGGGGGCTATAGAGGGGCTGGACAACATGAGGGGGGGCTATAGAGGGGCTGGACAACATGAGGGGGGGCTATAGAGGGGCTGGACAACATGAGGGGGGGCTATAGAGGGGCTGGACAACATGAGGGGGGGCTATAGAGGGGCTGGACAACATGAGGGGGGGCTATAGAGGGGGTGGACAACATAAGGGGGCTATAGAAGGGGTGGACAACATAAGGGGGCTATAGAGGGGCTGGACAACATAAGGGGGCTATAGAGGGGCTGGACAACATAAGGGGGGGGGGCTATAGGGGGGTGGACAACATAAGGGGGGCTAAAGGGGGATGGACAACATAAGGGGGGCTATGGGGGGATGGACAACATAAGGGGGGCTATGGGGGGATGGACAACATAAGGGGGGCTATATGTGGGATGGAAAGGACTGGGGGCTATATGAGGGATAGACTACATAAGGGTCTATATGGGGGATGGACAACATAAGGGGGCTATATGGGGGATGGACAGCACTGAGGGCTATCTATATGGGGGATGGACAGCACTGAGGGCTATCTATATGGGGGATGGATAACATAAGGTGGCTACCTATATGGGGCATGGACAACTCTGGGGGCTATATATATGAGGGATGGACAATACGGGGTGCCATTTATAAGGGGGGCAACACAGGGGGACATCTATAAGGGGGACAATACAGGGGAGGCCATCTATAATGGGGAAAACAGAGGGAAGGCGATCTATAAGGGTCACTACACAGAGGGGGACAACAAAGGGGCCATCTATAAGGCGCATTACATGGGGGGGGGGCGTATACAATTGGGCATGCACAGGGGGGCATCTACTATTTTGGACTACACAGAGGACAGGGATAAAGAACCTTGGCTCTCCATATGTTGCAAAACTACAGCTTTTGCTTCGGCTGTCCAGGCATGATGGGAGTTTTGCAACAGCTGGAGAGCCGAGGTTCCCTACCCCTGATATAGGGGATGTACAGAGGTTGTCATCTACTATAAAGGGATTACACAGAGGGGGCTCTCTACCAGGGGCGGATTAACTTTACCATAGGCCCCAGGCTGCTCACCAAGCCTGGGCCCCCCCCCACCCCACTGGCGTTCATAGTACAGGATAGATAATGTCATGATGTCCTGATTTGTGCAAAATTGCCATAAAAAAACAGTGATTTTTTGCAAATCATGGCGGAAGTGTAGCCAGGAGACAGTACACCACTGACAGTATAAGTCTTTTTGGGTGGTCATGGGCCCCCCAGGAGCTCAGGGCCCCGGCTGCCGCCCAAAACGCCCCTATTATAATCCACTACTGCTCTCTACTATAGTAGATGCACATGGGGCCATCTATATGGAGGACTGAACAAGGGACCATCTATAAGGTGTCTACAGAGAGGGGGGCATATACTATAAGGGATATATATGTCAGCCTACCCACTAAATGAGGGTGTAAAGGGGCCAATACAGATGTGCAGTGTGTATAGAGATGAGGATGGTGCCAGAGTGAGGAGCCTAATATCTTTCTCTGGCAGATTCTGTGGATTCGTGGCTCGGAGAAGTTCTAATGGCCCAGGGCAGATGGAGAAGATAAAAAGGGAAGAACTCCGATCAGAGAAGACGTCCCCTGTGAGTCACCTGATATAACTACAGTGTAATGTATATGGTGTACAGAGCCTGTGTAGGGTTGGGTCAGCCTCTATATGACTGTATGAGGTGATAGTGATCTGTGTACAGTGGATTATTTAGTAGCAGCGGTGGTGTTAGTATGTGGTGGTATTAGTCAGTATGTGGTGGTATTATTTGTTACTTTTTATGTGGTACTGTGTTTTATTGGATTTAGTATACTTTTGGTCAGTAACGATATGGTGGTTGTGGTGTAGCGGTAATATTTCCTTTCTATATACTGGTTATTGGTCATAGTACACAGGATTTGGTCAGTAACAGTATGGTGGTAATATGTATGGTGATAATATTTCCCTCTTTTATACTGGTATTATTGGTAATATCAGTCTTGGTATACTGGATTTGGTCAGTAACAGTATGGCGGTAATATGCGTTATTGGTGGCTGTATCACTTTTGTATCTAAGTATACAGTGTTATCATGCAAAGAAAATTGTCTTATAGCGCGATTATACAGGCCAATAATTGGTAACAAGTGCTACTTGGAAGCCCCATGTAAAAGTGCCAGAGATCAGCTGACAAGCAAATGTCCCATAGTCGGCTGATTTGATCTTTTGTGCATCTGTACAAATCATTGCTGGCGTCCGCACATCTCAGTATATTCCTGCCCTGCTGATTAGCAATGGTTTGCTGCTCTACACTGCCCCATATCACGCCGTGTAACTGGAGCCTTATTAATGTTACCATAGATAAGTATAGTGGCAGAAGGGTGAGCCCCAAGAATGATTTCCCCTGGTGGGCCCAAGGACTCCAGTCCGACACTGGTCTTGGCCCTTAGTCTTGACTCTTGTGTTGTTGTGTAAGAGACTTGTCATTTGATAGGCCGGCTCTTACAACTTTTCACGTTTGTACGCATTTCTTGAATGAAATTTTCCTTGATGTGCAGCCAGGATTTGCATGTGCTTTTCTCTAGCTCTATGTGATGACTCTTTTGCATGCAATGGCTTTGGCACTCAAGTTTATCTAGTTGTGGCAGTCTGTATCGGTTTGCATGTAAGTATCAATTTGTGGTTGGTGTGGTGTAGAGATGAGTCTAAGGGCCCTATTCCACCGGACGATTATCGTTTGCATAATCGTTAACGATTAACAATCTCAAACGACCGCTATTGCGAAAGACCTGAAAACGTTCGGTCATTTCCATGGAACGATAATCGTTACTTATGATCGTAATTGCGATCGTTTCTCTTCGCTATTTATTCGCTATTGCGTTCGTATCTATTGCGAACGACCGAACGATGTCTTATTCAATGCGAACGATTTGCGAACGAGCAACGATAAAAATAGGTCCAGGTCTTATAAAGCGATCAACGATTTCTCGTTCGGTCGTTAATCGTTAACTGCATTTCAACCGAACGATTATCGTTCAGATTCGAACGATTTAACGATAATCTGAACGATCTAACTCGAGCCTGTTTGCTTGGCATGTGAATATTACAGGCAGAAGAAGCTGGATTTAGCCCTTAGGGAGTCCAGGATACAGCTTATGGCCAATGGCCGTATCCATGTTTTCCTGGACTCCCTAGGGCTGCATCCAACTTCTTCAGCCACCGGTAATAAAATTCCCAATGATTGGAATTGCGTATGCTCCACTTGTATGCTCCAGCAGTCAAAATTAGGGAACCTGGTAAGCCTGCTTGAACAGATGCGTTTTGAGGGCACGTTTGAAGCTTTGTGTATTGGAGGTGAGCCTGACAGTCTTGGGTAATGCATTCCATAGAACTGGTGCAGCTCGGGTGAAGTCCTGGAGACGGGAGTGAGAGGTGCGGATTAAGGTGGATGTTAGTCTTAAGTCATTAGAGGAGCGTAGGGCACGGGTAGGGCGGTAGACAGAGATGAGGGAGGAGATGTATGGAGGTGCAGCACTGTGGAGAGCCTTGTGGGTGAGCAGGAGGACTTTGTATTGTATCCTGTGTTTAATAGGGAGCCAGTGTAGTGACTGGCACAGGGGGGAGGCATCGGTATAGTGACTGGCACAGGGGGGAGGCATCGGTATAGTGACTGGCACAGGGGGGAGGCATCGGTATAGTGACTGGCACAGGGGGGAGGCATCGGTATAGTGACTGGCACAGGGGGGAGGCATTGGTATAGTGACAGGCACAGGTGGGAGGCATCGGTATAGTGACAGGCACAGGGGGGAGGCATCGGTATAGCGGCTGGACATGGAGATGAGCCTGGCCGCTGTATTGAGAATGGACTGGAGAGAGGAGAGTTTAGAGGAAGGAAGGCCGATTAGTAAGGAATTGCAGTAGTCAAGACGGGAATGGATCAGAGCAACAATGAGAGTTTTAGTAGATTCAACAGGAAGGAAGGGACGGATTTTAGAGAGGTTTTTTAGATGCAGGTTACAGGAACGTGAAAGAGATTTAATATGAGGAGTGAAGGACAGATCCGAGTCACACATAACCCCAAGGCAGCGGGCTTGCTGTGTAGGGGTTATGGAGCTTGTTGTGTGGGGGCTATGGTCGCACCACAGACAGAGATGGAGATGTCAGGTGGAGGGCGGTTAGCAGAGGGAGGGAAGACAAGAAGCTCAGTCTTAGAAAGGTTTAGTTTTAGGAATAGGGAGGACATAGCGTTAGAGACGGCAGACAGACAGTTACCGGTGTTCTGTAGAAGAGCAGGGGTGATATCACGGGAGGAGGTATACAGCTGGGTATCATCAGCATAGAGATGGTATATAGCTGGGTGATATCACGGGAGGAGGTATACAGCTGGGTATCATCAGCATAGAGATGGTATATAGCTGGGTGATATCACAGGAGGAGGTATATAGCTGAGTATCACCAGCATAGAGATGGTACTGAAAACCAAACTTACTGATGATTTGTCCGATGGGTAAAGTGTAAAGTGAGAAAAGGAGAGGGCCCAGGACTGATCCCTGAGGAACCCCGACTGTAAGGGGAAGGGAAGATGAGGTGGAGCCAGAAAGTAATACACTAAAGGAGCGGTCAGAGAGGTAGGAAGAGAACCAGGAAAGAGCAGAGTCCTTGAGGCCGATAGAGCGGAGCGTGGAGAGGAGGAGCTGGTGGTCTACAGTGTCAAAAACTGCAGATAGGTCCAGGAGAATGAGCAGAGAATGGTCACCTTTAGATTTGGCGGAGAGGAGATCATTAGAGACTTTAGTAAGGGCAGTATCGGTAGAGTGGTGAGGACGGAAACCAGACTGAAGGGGGTCAAGAAGAGAGTTTTCAGAGAGGTAACGGGTTAGGCGGGAATAGACCAAACGTTCCAAGAGTTTAGAGATAAAAGGAAGATTAGAGACAGGTCGATAGTTGGCAGCACAGGACGGGTCTAGGGAGGGTTTTTTCAGTAATGGAGTGATGGTGGAGTGTTTGAAAGTCGAGGGGAAGATGCCAGAGGAGAGGGAGAGGTTGAAGATTTTAGTAAGGTAAGTAGTGACAACAGGAGAGAGAGACTGGACCAGGTGTGAGGGAATAGGGTCACTAGGGCAGGTGGTGGGGCGAGAGGAGGAGAGGAGTCTAGAGACTTCCTCCTCTGTCACTGGCTCAAAGTCTGAGAGGGATGAGGAGGAACAGTGAGAGGGAATAAGATTATTACTACCTGGGGAATGGGAGATGATCTCCTGACGGATTGTGTCTATTTTATCCTTGAAGTAGTTGGCTAAGTCTTCAGCGCAGAGGTTAGTGATGGGTGTCTGAGGTTTGGGTTTAAGGAGAGAGTTGAGGGTATCAAAGAGGCGTTTTGGGTTATGGGAAAGAGAAGAGATCAGAGTGGTGAAGTAGGATTGCTTAGCAGAGTGAAGAGCGGAGTAGTAGCTTCTAAGCATAACCTTGTAATGTAGAAGGTTGGCTGTTGTCTTGGATTTTCTCCACAGACGTTCAGCACACCTAGAACACCGTCTAAGAAAATGAGTTCTGAATGTGTGCCAGGGTTGTGGCCGTCTGTGTTGGGCTGTTTGGGGTATAGGGGGTGCAAGTTTGTCCAGGGTGGTTTTGAGGGTGTCGTGGTATTGTTTGGCAGCCAGATTAAGACAGGAGAGGGAAGAGGTGGGGGGCAATGATGACTGTACGGTATCTAGCAGTTGTTGGGTCTCTATAGCACGTAAGTTCCTATATGTGAGTGAGGTCTGGGTATCGAGAGGAGGACGAGAATTTGTTATGATAAAGGAGAGGAAGTTGTGGTCAGAGAGGTCAGTGGTTAAGTTAGAAAAGTGGGAAACTGGGCAAAGTCTGCAGAAGACCAGGTCCAGGGTATTCCCACCCTTGTGGGTTGGAGAGTTAGAATGCTGAGAGAGGCCAAGGGAGGAGGTTAGAGAAAGAAACTGAGCGGCTGATGGGGAGACTGGGTTGTTAATTGGGATGTTAAAATCGCCCATGATTAAAGCAGGAATATCGGAAGATAGAAAGTAAGGAAGCCAGGTAGAGAAGTGATCAAGAAACTTAGTGGGTGAGCCAGGGGGGCGGTAGATGACTGCGACTCTCAGGGAAAATGGACGGAAAAGTCATACGGTATGAACTTCAAAAGAGGAGAATAAGAGGGAGGGCTCAGGGGGAATGACCTGGTAAGTGCAGTCTGGGGAGAGAAGTACACCCACTCCTCCACCATGCCTGTTATCAGGTCTAGGGGTATGGGAAAGGTGTAAGCCACCATGGGTCAGAGCGGCGGGTGAGGCCGTGTCTGACTCTTGTAGCCATGTTTCCGTGAGAGCCAGCGGATCGAGCAATTTATTGATAAACATGTCATGAACTTCTGTAAGTTTGTTACAGACAGACCGGGCGTTCCAGAGAGCACAGTTACTGGAGATGGGATCCGGCAAGCAACGGATCCTGAGCAGGTTATGGAGGTTTCTGAAGGAGGTAGGAGAAGGGAAGCTGTTAGTGAAAGAGGGAGGACCAGGGTTAGAAGAAATGTCTCCTGCCGCAAGAAGGAGGAGAATTGTTAGAGACAGTAGATGATTTAGTGACTTATGAGGACGGTTTCTGTGCTGCACCTTGGAGAAACAAAGGTGATGGGGGTTCAGGAAGGTAAAAAGTGAGTGTGAGCAGTACATGGGTGACGGAAGGAGAGAGGGGCTGATGTGGACAGAGTCCACAGGGGGAATGGGTGGGGGATAGGTCTGTAGACATAGGATTAGCAGGTATAGAGAGATAAACAGCATGATGAAAGTAGTTAAAATGTATTAAGTGGTTAGTAGGTCTATGGAATACATGTGCAGTACTCACAGGTTTCTTATGGTTTCCTTCTGGTTTAATTCTGGTCTAATTCTAAAGTGGTCACTTATGAGGTCACTTGCGATGGAACGAACGATGGACTAAAAGACCAGTGGTCAAAAGACCAGTGTGCCCACTCTTATAGTTCTATGGCTATGATTAAATAGCTATCATAGGGCACAGGGCTAATGGGATGTTACAAACAAGGCTAAATGAGGGCTAATAAAAATCAGTGAAGCCATACTAGACACAAAACAGATACAAAACAGCAAAGAAAAATTTGATGAGGGCGATAGTAACTCAATGGCTGACATACCAAATACAACAAGCAGCTACTGAACTGGTGGCCATTCACATAGGAAGGTGTCGGAAGCCCTGTTCCACTTAATATGTAGTGGTAGCATAGGTTTCGTTCAGCTCCTATTAAAGGGGAACTCCAGGTAGAGGTTAAAAAAAATTAAACTTCTGCAGAAGCATATAGCATTACTTACCTCTCTATCCCAGTTTGGAAACTACCAAAAATTGTTTGAGGGGGGGGGGGGGTGTTGTTCTGTATTGTGTTTCTGTCCTTCCTGGTTGAGCAGTTCCCAGAATGCAATCCTTTCTCTTAGCTGATCATCACAGTCCCCCACCCATCACAATCAGTAAAATTAGTGCTGCACCTGCTTCTGGCCGGTCAGAGATGGTGAATCACTCAGGGGATTGGGGGATCTAGCCCCGCCTCCTGTGACATCACGCCCTGCCCCCTGTCTGAATCATCAGCCTGCGCTCAGCAAACATACACAATGTGAGACAGAAGCATGGAATATTTGTCTCCTAAGTCTTCGTTCCCACTGAGAAAACTAGCAGAATACCGCGGCGAAATTGTCCGCAGCGGAATGCCGTTAGCCTCCCTCTCCATCTGCCCCCCCACTGATTCACCTGCCTATCACCTCAGCTGCCCCCCAATCTTCTGCCCCTGCCCTTGCCACCCCTAGCTGCTCTCCTCCCCGTCACCCCAGCTGCTCCCCCTGTCGCCCCAGCTGTACCCCCTGTCCCCGGCTGCTCCCCTCCCCGTCGCCCCAGCTGCTCTCCTTCCCCTGTCGCCGTAGCTGCTCCCCTGTCGCCCCAGCTGATTCCCCTGTCGCCCCAGCTGCTTCCCCTGTCGCCCCAGCTGTTTCCCCTGTACCTGGCTGATCCCTCTTCCTCCGATCGCTCCCTCTTCCCCCCTGCTTCTTCATCTGCCCCAGCTGAGGCCCCTGCCTCCCATCTGCTCCCCCTGCCTGTCACTTCAGCTGCCCCCTCCCCATCTTCTCCCCCTGCTACCCCAGCTGCCCCCCATCTTCTCCCCCTGCCACCCAGCTGCTCCCCCTGCCACCCCATCTTTTCCCCCTGACACCCCAGCTGCCCCACCATCTTCTTCCCCTGCCCTCCCAGCTGCTCCCCCTGTCACCCCCAGCTGCCCCCCTTTCCAGTCACCCCCAGCTGCTCCCCCTGTCCCTGCCACCCCCAGCTGCTCCTCCTGCCACCCCCAGCTGCCTCCCTTCCCCAGTCACCCCAGCTGCCCGCCTGCAGACAAGATGTGGTCGGAGAAGTCTTCATGATGCTGCGCCAGATGGAGAAGAAAGCAAAAAAGTGAGCAATGGCAAACGGAGAAGACGTCATCTGCAGGGAAGTGACCCCAGAACAGCACTAATAGGGGATAGAACAAAAAAACATCTCCCCCTATCCCCTATTAGTGATGTTCTGGGGTCACTTCCCTACACTGAGCCCCCACAGATCTCTGTATTCTGATTCCCACAAAGCATTTAGTGTATAATGCACCTAGGACCCAACTACAACAGCTGCAGGCACTACAACTCCCAGCATGTACTGACAGTCTACAGCCCTCAGGATATGTTGGGAGTTGTAGTACAGTGTAGACAGATGTATTGCTGGACCTTTAGGGCTGATGGTTGTCACCCACAGATTGCAGCCACCAGGAGACTCTGCACACAGTGATTTATTAAAGGGTTGTCCTCTCAGAGACTACAACTCCCAGCATACCCTGAGAGCTGTATAAATGGAGGGTTATCTGAGAGTTTTAGTTCAACTGAAAATGTTCTTCGCAAGGGATTTGTCACAGATACAGATGATTCCAGGAAAGGACGGGGTCAGCCTGTCGTGTCTCACTGGTTCTATATTGGTGGGCCCCAAGGATCATTTCCCCTGGTGGGCGCCTCAGTATGCAAAGCGCCTAGGGCAGCATGAACTCTAAATACAGGCCTGGGGTCTTCCTATCTCAGTTAACAGAGTTTTACTTGTAGGACTCGTGAAGGTAAATACATCCATTATTTAAACCTCTCCTGATATACCGCGCTTTCCCTGCGTCTGGTATAGCAGCTCAACCCTACACACCTACATGAGAGTGAGCGGCGGCATCAGACAAGTGCAGAGCTGCTCAGGATTAGACAAACAGACCCTTTCTCTAATTTCATTATCTTGATATTTTATTTAACCCCTTAACGACATCGGGCGTAAATTTACGCCCTGATGCCGGTAAGGGAGTTCAGAGCGGGGCCGCGCGGCGTGTAGCCCGGGACCGTAGGTATTAGCGGGCACGGTCCGATCGCCGTGCCCGCTAATACAGTAATCGGATGCAGCTGTCAAACATGACAGCTGCATCCGATTACCGGACGCAGCGTCATCCCTGGTGTCTAGTGGGGAGATCGCTCCTCCGGGATGTTATCCCGGAGGAGCAATCTCCGTAACTGAAGCCGGCCGGGGACCGCTCCAAGATGGCGCCGTCCCCGGCTCGGCACTCGTTTACTTCCGGCTGCAGCAGCCGGAAGTAAACGAGTGCCTATCTCATGGATCTCTGCAGCATATCTATGCTGCAGAGATCTCAATGAGAGATCAAAGCACTTATACTAGAAGTCCCCCAGGGGGGCTTCTAGTATAAGTGTAAAAGTTAAAAAAAAAATGTCATTATTAGTAAAAAGCCCCCTCCCCTAATAAAAGTCTGAATCACCCCCCTTTTCCCAGGTTATAAATAAAAGTAAATAAATAAATAAATAAACATGTTTGCTATCGCCGCGCGCGTAATCGCCCGAACTATTAATTAATCACATTCCTGATCTCGCACGGTAAATGGCGTCGGCGCAAAAAAATCCCAAAGTGCAAAATTGCGCATTTTTGGTCGCATCAAATCCAGAAAAATTTTAATAAAAAGCGATCAAAAAGTCGTATATGCGCAATCAAGGTACCGATAGAAAGAACACATCATGGCGCAAAAAATGACACCTGACACAGCCCCATAGACCAAAGGATAAAAGCGCTATAAGCCTGGGAATGGAGCGATTTTAAGTGTCGTATATTTGTTGACAATGGTTTAAATTTTTTACAGGCCATCCGATACAATATAAGTTATACATGTTACATATCGTTTTAATCGTAACGACTTGAGGAACATATATAACAAGTCAGTTTTACCCCAGGGCGAATGGCGTAAAAACACATTTCACCCAAATAAACAAAATGCTGTTTTTTTTTCAATTTCACCACACTTTGAATTTTTTTCTGGTTTCGCAGTGTACTTTATGCAAAAATTCAGCCTGTCATTGCAAAGTACAATTAGTGACGCAAAAAATAAGGGCTCATGTGGGTCTCTAGGTGGAAAAATGCAAGTGCTATGGCCTTTTATGCACAAGGAGGAAAAACCGAAAACGCAAAAATCAAAATTTGCTCTGTCCTTAAAGGGTTTATTTAGAAAGCTATAAATCTATCAATATTGAGGTCTCCAGTAGAAGCTCAGACTCCTCGGGCTCCACTTCTGGGACGACCCCTGCAGCCATGCATAATGTGAGGGCACTCTGCCTGTATCTGTAGTGTGGCAGGGGGTAATACGTCACTATTTAATAGAGAAGCAATGGAATGCCAGGTTAATGAGACACTAACCTTAAAGCGGTATTCCCTTCTTCCCATATTCCTATACTCTGGGATAGGACATCACTTTATGATCAGATAAGGTCCGACATATGGGACCCCCGTGACGCAGCATGGTGTACTCCTCTGTGTCTTCATTGCACAGTGGTCGTCCGACTGTACAGGGAACTGTAGCTGCCTCTATCCACTTGAATGGAGCAGCGTGTGCATGTGCTGGAATAACACTGAAACAGGTGCAGTGCTAAACCAGGGCAGATGCCAGAGGTCAGACCCCCACTATCATAAGATGAGAATACCCTTTAAGGCTATGCTAACACAACATACTTTGTATGAAAAGAACGTCCATTGTTTTTAATTTACACAACAGACATTCTTTTCATGATGCAATGATTTACAATGAAGTCAATGCAAACAACGGCCGTTGTTTCATGCAATGTATTGAACAATGGCCGTTGTTTACTACGGCTGTCAAAATAATGACCCTGTTAATTTTTTTACGGACGTTGTCCATAGACTTCAATGCGATTTTCATTTAAAACAACGGCCATTGTTTGATACTCAAAACAGTCTGGCCATTTTAAAAAATTGTCAGGCGGCAGGGGGGGAACATAACAAACAATCACTACTTACCTCTTCCTGTGCACATGATGTGCAGTGCCACAGGAACTTATCACCTGACCCTGCTAATGGATTGCCCCATTAGCCAATCAGTGACTGAAGCAGTGTCCCGCCCCACTCGCTGACTAGCTGTGCAGGCAGTACATCAACCAGGTCGCAATGTTGCAGCCAAAGGAGATCCCGAAGCCCGGCAAGAGTCCCGGAGCAGTGAGACCCAGGGGATTGGGTCACCGGAGCTCATACCTTATTTTTTTTTACAGGGATCACCGGAGTACACCTTTAATCAAGTTTTTTTGTTACAGGGGTACTCCAAGCAAACTTATAAAGAAAACAGACAGGACAGAGGATGGTAGCAACACTTATGATACTTACCCATTCTGGTGCCCACGCGGCACAGCGCTACCACTGACAGTCACTGACTCTTGTATCCCCCATTCCTGTGATATCACGGTCCCATTTAGAAATGCCCACTCAGTGACTGAGACAGGACACCTCTGCAGTCACTGAGTGGGGAGTTCCGGTGGGGTCGTGACGGCACAGGAACAGGGATATACAGGAGACCAGGGAGTGACCATGGGCCGTGGTGCTACAGCTGTGGAGGCATTGGGATGGGTAAGTATAATTTGATTGTATGTTTTGGATGTAGCCCTAACGCTGCCTGGAAAACATGGATAAAGTCATAGGCCATGTCCATGTTTTCCAGGACTCCCTAGGGCGGCATCCAAATTCTTCAGCCACTGGTAATCAAATGCCATACACTCATGTTTGGATAACCTGAGTGCTGGAGGTTCATTCATCTCCAGTAATGACCCATACATGCGATCGCTGATATGGCAGCACAGAGGCCTGATCTCTTATCATCCGCTCTGTCTGGGATCACATGAAGAAACAGAAAGATCTGATCAGCGACATCCACAGAAGATCTGGGCTTATTCTCCAAGATGTCTGGCACCCCCCCACTGCCGAGTTTCTTCATACACCATGTACAAGAGACTGAGAAGACGTGGCTCTACTGAAGGCCAAGGGCGGTCACGCTAAATACTGATTGGATTTAGATTTCTTGTCTCTTCATTCACTTTGCATTTTGGTAACTGATACAAATAAACTATTAACACGTCTATTTCTAAAAGAATTCTTACTTTTCAGCGCTTTTCCACATGGGCTTTTCAGTAATACTGTCACCCCCTTCCCGATAGGGACCTGAAGGTATTGGTGGACAGTAACCTCATCTATAGTGATCAGTGCCAGGCAGCAGCTGCCAAGGCTAATAACATCATGGGAGGCATCACAAGTGGCCGAGATGCTGAAGATGAGAATATAGTTTTGCCTCTTTAAAAATCACTGGTCAGACCCTGCTAGATGGCTCTCTAGGTTTGGTCCTGTGACATTGGGGTTGCAGGGCCATTCTGTGGCCCCCCTTCCCTGCATGTGCACGCTTTGTGGGGTTGGTGGTCGCTGACCGGCACAGTGTTGTTTGGTCAGGGACTCATGTGTATCAGAGACCTGCACGTTGTACGTGAGGCAATATGGTTTGATCAAATTATATACTAACTTCTGATGTTGATTTTTAATGTAGCTGAACAAGCTTTCGTATCAACCATGGGTGCGATGTGCAGCCATTTCTGTCTCTCCAGGCTTGTGTAAACGATAGTTAATTTTTAAAGAGCTTTTTTTTTGTTCCTTTGGCCTGGATGAAAAAAAAATGAGGAAATTGTTTTTCTTTAGGCCTTTAATTTGTGTTTCTTTTTTATCACATGGACAGCTTTGTGCAAGTGTGGCTTTCAGCAGGATACTGCCCTGGACACACTTCTCATGAATGGTTTAAAGGAATATTAATGGTGATAGTTTGGCTTTGGACTTCCCCAGTTCACAATCTGATCATGCCTCAATGGGATGTGAGTCTGATCCATGAAGGCCTCACCATGAAGGACTTACAGGATCTGCTGCTGGAGCCTTGGAGTCAGATGAAGCTGCCTGGATGGATATTATTGGCAGCAGGGAAATACAATACTCTGCCATGTATCTCCCTGCTTGTTCTCCTAATTGGTGGAGGTCTCAGCCAACCCGACCAATCAAAAAGTTTGACATAAACCTGTGCTTGACAAAGACCCATTTTTGGGTTGAAATGTTGCACCTTTGTACCCCAACATGTGAATAAATATATGCACAATCCAAAAAGACAGAAATGGCTGCACATCGCACCCATGGCTGACACGAAAGCTTATTCAGCTACATTTAAAACCAACATCAGAAGATAGTATATCATTTGGCCAAACCATATTGCCTCATGTACCACGTGCAGGTCTTCTGATACACGAGTCTCTAACCAAAAAACATCACTGTGCCAGTCAGCGCCCATAATCCCCGCAAAGCGTGCGCAAGCAGAGAAGGGGGGCCACGGAATGGCCCTGCAACCCCATTGTCACAGGACCAGACCCTAAAGGGCCCCCCCAGACCCCACCAGCGGAAAAAGTGGACGCCAAGCAACACAAGTGTGAACAAGCTCTTACCTCTCTCCATTCCTCTGCAGGTAGAATGGGAGAATACTAGGAGATCCTCCCCTTATGTACACATGTGCTTCCTGCTAATTTGGATCACATGGGTCTTACAAAGCACGAGTGCCAGCCACAATGAAAAAAGGGACAGAACACATAAAATATGCACAAGCCAAAAAGACAGAAATGGCTGCACATCGCACCCATGGCTGACACGAAAGCTTATTCAGCTACATTTAAAACCAACATCAGAAGTTAGTATATAATTTGGCCAAACCATATTGCCTCATGTACCACGTGCAGGTCTGTGAATAAATATGTTTTCTCTAAAAAGATGCTGTAGGAATCCTCTTTTTCCAAGTTTACAGCACCCACTTTAAGGATAGTGGGCTTTCCAGCGTGCATCCTGTCTGATCACTGATGAGCCATTAGAAATTTTTTCCCCAAGGTGCTGCTGGACTTTTTTTTTTGTTTATTGGAGTGACCCTGTGACGTGTCAGAAGTTTCTTATTATATCAGCTATGCTTAAGGGCCCTATTCCACCGGACGATTATCATTCAGATTATCGTTAAATCGTTCGAATCTAAACAATAATCGTTCGGTTGAAATGCAGTTAACGAATAACGACTGAACGAGAAATCGTTAATTGCTTTATAAGACCTGGACCTATTTTTATCGTTGCTCCTTCGCAAATCGTTCGCATTAGATACGAACGCAAAAGCGAATAAATAGCGAAGAAAAAACGATTACTCATGGAAATGAGTGAACGTTTTCAGGTCTTTCGCAGGAGATTCACATGAGCGAGGAATGCCTTGTGTCAGTTTGCTGATGTATCATTACCGGGTTACTGAACGATCATGTAAATGGACACGCCAGGATCTACTGCTCCAAATCAGATTCAGAATGTCTTGTGTAGAGACCCTCACGTCTTTTACTTTACCTTCTGCAGCCATGGAATAATACTACCACCCACATATGCCTCTGTCTCTGCACCTGCCTATGCCCCCCACCCCGATTACAACTAAATGTCCTGCAGAGGGTTTCAATAACCAGTGCAGCATGCACTTTAAAGCCTTGGCACATCAGCTCCCATCTGATAGGGTGAAAGTGGCCTTCATTGTGTCCTTTCTGTCTGGGCTTACAGAGGTGTCCAACTTGCAAAACTTTCTTGTTTTCCTCTTGCCTGGTTGAGCTTCTTCTGTAGCTTCCTCCATGCTGTTTCCCCAAGGGCACCTCCACTTTGGACCAGTACACTGCTAAGTTATGAACTCTGCCTTCTGAGTTCTCCTGAAACAATGAGTATACCTCTCACCATGTTTATGCTGCCCTGTCTGAGGCTGTTCCCCACCTTCCAAAGATCCTTATATGTTTCTGCTTCCATTCCCTAAAATAAACCAATGTACGGGGCTGAAATGTTAAGGTATAAGAAGGTGTAAGAACAATTTGTGTTGACCTATAAATCCACACAAAAAATACTCTGGTGCAGTAGTCACTTTACCTGTCACTTTTGCTTCTACAGGAACTTGCTTTATAGTTTTTGGATCCTAGATTTTCTCAAAAACCCTTAAAAGGGGAACTCCAGGTAGAGGTTAAAAAAAAGAAACTTCTGCAGAAGCTTAACGCATTACTTACCTGTCTATCCCAATTTTGAAACAACCAAAAATCCATTTGCTTGGGGGGGGTTTTGCTGTTTTGTGTTTCTGTTCTTCCTGTTTGGCATTTCACAGAATGCAATGCTTTCCCTCGTGATCATCACAGCCCCCACCCATTATAATCAGTAAAATTAGTGCAGCAGCTGTTTCTGGCCGGTTAGAGATGGTGAATCACTCAGGGGATTGGGTTATCCAGCCCCGCCTCCTGTGACATCACGCCCTGCCCTCTGTCTGCATCATCAGCCTGTGCTCAGCAAACACACACAATGTGAGACATGGAAGATTTGTCTCCTGGGGGGGATAGCAGCAGGAGCAGGAGACAATGTGAATTGGCACAGAGGCCATTTTTTTCACTTCCTGGATTTCTATCAGCTACCAGTCTTGCAGAACTGTACAGATACGGTAATACATTGTATAGACACATCTATATAACTTTTAATGTACTTTTTATAGAAAACAAGTTTTTCTTATCCAGAGTTCCCCTTTAATCTGTGCATGGTGTGGCCAGATCCCCATAGAGGCGAAACTGCTATCTATTGCCTGTGTTAGTGGTGAGACTCTTTACCCCCTTCGACACTGCTGTGTTGATGCAGCCAGATTACCTGATCAAGTAAACAGTGTCACACCTGTTGTCTTCCTGCCATCCGACCATACTCTAAGGGCCCTATTCCACAGTAACGATAATCGGCCGGATCAGCCCCATTTGGCTTGATTCGGCCGATTATCCTTTGGTGAAATAGAGAGAATGATCAGCCGATGATCGTGTCATCGGCTGATCGTTCATTTAGGGCCAAACCTAAAATCATCGTTCCCCCACCGCGCATCGCTACGGTTGAATAGCGGTGCGCGGCGGGCGACCGACGATTTGACAAGCAGCAGCATCATACATTACCTATCCAGGCTTCTTCTCCGCGCTGTCTTCATCCGCGAGTCCCGCGCCCTATCTTCAGAATGGCCGGTCAGCTGACGGAGCGCTCAGCCAATCACAGGCCGGGACCGCCGCGGCCTGTGATTAGCTGAGTGTGGCCTGTCAGCTGACCGGCCATTCTGAAGATAGAGCGCGCGGGACCCGGGGATGAAGACAGCGCGGAGAAGAAGCCTGGATAGGTAATGTATGATACTGCAAGGGCTGCAAGAACATCGGTAACAATGTCCCTGCAGCCCTCGCTCAACGATCATCGGGCTGTGGAATAGGCCCGGTAAACGAGCGGTGATCTAGCAGCTCGACGCTCGTTTACATCGTTGATCGGGCCCTCCTCGGCCCGTTGAATAGGACCCTTAACCACAGTAAGGTGGATTGCCAGAACCAAAATAAGATTATAGGAATGTCTTTATCAAAAAAGCTGAGGATTTAGGGCCCTATTACATGGAACGATTATCATGCGAAAAATTGTTATATCGTTCAAATTTAAACCATAATCGTTCTATGTAATCGCTGCCAACGATCAAAAAATCATTTGTGTGTGGTTGATTTAGATCTGAACCTAAAATTATCGTTAGTCTTTTGCTGTAATTCCACATTCGTTCGCTCAAGTTCCGTATTTTTTCACTCATGGTTCAGTGTAATTGCACATTGTTCATTGTTTTGCTGGGATCAGAAGGAATAATCATAGTAAGAATCGCAATAATGATCACAGTAATGATCGTAACTAACGCCCATCGTTCTGTCTAATATAGTGAACGATTTCAGGTTAACGATAAACAATCTTGTTTGCGATCATTTATCGTTAAAAATAGCTCCGTGTAATAGGACCCTTACTTTGCTCAGGCCTTGTGACTGTCCAACAGACATGCGTCCAGATATTACTCCCCCTTGTGGCAGTCCCAGAAACTGAAGTCACGTTAAATTTCTTCAGAGAAAACCTGGACAGAGTTTTTATACACAAGTATGTATAAGTTGAAGACTTCTTTGTCAAGAAGTAAGATGAATTAAAGTTTTTCCCCAAACTGGACCTAAGAAGGGCTTACTAGCTGAGTAGAAGCTTGGAAGGCAACACATAGAAAATGTAACCAGTAGTTAATACCTTGGTATGGCCTTGTGTGTAACACTCCAGCTGTCTTCCAGGAATTTGTTATACACATTGTTGTCAGGCCCTTATCCTGTCATACACTGTGCAATTGTTATTTTATTTCTACTTTGCATTTGTAGACTTTATAACCCACTCATTTCTTCTTATCTGGGTAGTAGGCAAAAGGTTCTCCAAGATGGCACACCTTATTGTTTTATCCGTTCTTCCTTCCTTAGCCATTTGGCCTCCTTGTTTATCAAGTACATCTTTTGTCTACATGAATTACCTTTTGCATAAAATCTCTTTCAGACATTTAAAATGTTGGCATTTGCTCTGTGTAGCATTAGAGGTTACAATGGATTTCTAAGTCCACCGAACAAGTACCCGGCCCTCCTCCGTTTAGAACTACCTAAGCTCTTGCAAAAAATGGGCTATTATGTTCTTGGTCCGTATATATGGTTCTAAAACAGATTACTCGGATGTGCTACAAGCTTCACATCCAACATATTTGCATCTATTTGCTTCCATTTCCATTTTTTTTTTAAATACAAATGTTGTATCTGAATCTTATACAATCTGAATCTATACACAGCTGCTTATATGACAACCTTCATTTATATAGCACTAACATATTCTGAATAGAGATGAGCTACCTTTATTGCTAGCTAGTTCTAAAGTGCTCTCCAATTCTTGGTATAATGTTTCCCCCCCCCCCCCCCCCCCCCCCCCCCCCCCCCCCCCCCCCCGCTGACATGCATTGGTCCAGGATCGCTACCATTTACAGGGGTTGGGCACTTCACACACCATGTTTTCCTGTCAATGTTAGATGCATATGTCTCCAGAGAACCTTGTGACCAACACACATTTTGTCTACACATGGAGCTGGATGGTCTATGACCGCTGCTTCCCTCTGACCCCTGAATTAACCCCTTCACTGATAGCTGCTCCAGGCAGCCAGCACTAGTACCAGCAGGTTTGCAGCACCCTGGGGAACTGTGTGTGGAGCAAGAGTTAACTGATTAACCCTTTCTTTACTGATAGTGCTCTGTATTGATGTAGAACACTGTACCAACCCTATTTTTGGGTCATGGAATGAATCGTCTGCGTTTCAATTATTTCTTATGGGAAAGTTTCACTGTATGTTGCTTTTCATCTGAATTCAGGGAATACTCTATAGGAGAGCGATTTGTCCCAACCAAAAAGTGAAAAAAAAGTTTCAATTCTTTTAAAAAATTCCTCAGCCAATTGAAATTAATCTGTATTTTTTTAAAATAAAAAAATGTGTATAATTGTCCAAACTACTCAATAATCACATTCCTGATCCTGCAAGGTCTAAGATCACATCCCGATCTTGTATGGTCAATGATTACACTCCTGATCCCGCACAGTCAGTGATCACATTTCTGATCCTTCATGGTCAATGATCACATATTTGATCCCACAAGGTTAATGATCACATTCCCAATCTTGTATGGTCAAAGATTAAAATCATGATCCCACATGGTCAGTAATCACATTCCTGATTCCCCCTGGTCAACGATCACATATTGGATACTGCATGGTCAATGATCACATTCCTGATCCCACTAGGGACCAGGTAGCGGATAGGAATCAGGAACAACAGGGGGCTGGGCCAAACGCTATGGGAAGCATGTAGAGGCTCCAACCCCTGTAGTGGGGCAGGGCTGGAACTTATAGGGGAGTGATTGACATGTGGACCAATTAGGAGCTCACTGCCCCTTTAAATCTGAGACAGCCGGCGCGCGCGCGCCCTAGGAGGCGGGGACGCGCGCGCCGGCCGGCACAGATAGAGACAGGAGCGGAGGAGAGGTGAGGCGCCCCCAGGGCGAACTAGCAGCAGCGCCGGGTCCCTGCACAAGGACCCCGGCGGCTGCATGGGGCAGGAGGAGGTCGCGGCAGCAGCCCGGAACACGGGACGCCGCCGCGGCCGTGACAATATCTAATCCTGCGTTGTCAATGATCACATATATGATCCCGCGTGGTCAATGATCACATTCCTCATCCCACAGGGTCAATGATCACATTCCCGATTCTGCAGGGCCAATGATCACATTCCTGATCCCACACGGTCAATGATCATATATCTGATCCCACGTGGTCAATGATCACATTCCTGATCCCGCGTGGTCAATGATCACATTCCCGATCCCGCATGGTCAATGATCACATTCCTGATCCCGCGTGGTCAATGATCACATTCCCGATCCTGCGTGGTCAATGATCACATTCCCGATCCCGCATGGTCAATGATCACATTCCTGATCCCGCTTGGTCAATGATCACATTCCCGATCCCGCGTGGTCAATGATCACATTCCCGATCCCTCATGGTCAATGATCACATTCCCGATCCCGTGTGGTCAATGATCACATTCCTGATCCCGTGTGGTCAATGATCACATTCCCGATCCCGTGTGGTCAATGATCACATTCCCGATCCCGTGTGGTCAATGATCACATTCCCGATCCCGTGTGGTCAATGGCACCAATGCAAAAAAAAATTCCTGCAGTGAAATAAAAAAGTGGTCAAAAATCCATGAAGCGGAAATGATCAAAAACTGGAATCGCACCGACCTGTAGAATATAAAGCTCATACAGTGGAACAAGTCACCGCCCCATAGAATTGCGCAGTGGCGTTTCCTATAACGTTCCGCTCCACATTTTCCTGGCGTTTCTTCATAAATTATTATAGAGGAAAAAGAAAAACAATTCGTTCTGCAAAAACGAGTCCGTCACCCGGAAAATAAAAAAACAATATTATTGAGGAAGGTGAAGAGGGAGAAAACGTGCGCCAAATCCTGACATTCTGGGGATCAGTAAGGGGTTAACGGGGTAACTGTGCCCAAGCTACCCCTCACGGATTCCGCATCAAAGAAGTGACGTCACTTTTCAACATATTTGAAATACGCGTCACAGTTACATTCCCATAGAAGATACCGGGAAGAAACGCTTCCAGTCTGAGCGGCTATACTATATATCACGGGGCGGATAAGCGCAGGCTCGGGGGGGGGGGTCACTGCGCCTCGTGTTACCATGGCGATAGAGGCAGCCAGGCTGGAGCGGAACACGTGACCACACAGCGGCCGCAAAGCGGCGTCCTGTCAGCGCGACCGTAGTGACGAGCAAAATGTGCGACAGCGCCGTGCGGCGGCGGAGAGAGAGGAGACAGCGGTTGGCAGCGGAGAGAGAGAGCAGCAGCAGCAGCAGGCCTCGGATCTAACGATCGGGACGAGTCAGCGGGAGAGTCCCCGTCACTGAAGCCTCGTACAGGCCCCCAGGGGCCCCGACTGGAGTTCATGATCTGCTAGCCGGGCTCCCTTCACTGACACCCGATAAGAGGCTTCACCGGGGTGACATGGCTTCCAACACGGACAGAGAGATGATCCTGGCCGACTTCCAGGTACAGGAAGCCGGGGACAGTGCTGGTGGTCGCTGCCTGGGGTGAGGGGCTTATAGGGTGGGGGGTGCACCTGCAAGTGACCCCTAAAAGTGGCTGATTGTAGTATCTGTGGAGGGGGCAGCGATGGAGCTCAGTGGTATCAGTCTGGGGGTCACGTGAGGGCAGTTATAAGGGGGTCTGACCCAGTCACATGACCAGTGTGAGGGTGATCCTAGGGGGGGGGGTCTGACCCAGTCACATGACCAGTGTGAGGGTGATCTCAGGGGGGGGGGGGGGTCTGACCCAGTCACATGACCATTGTGAGGGTGATCTCAGGGGGGGTCTGACCCAGTCACATGACCAGTGTGAGGGTGATCCTAGGGGGGGGGGGTCTGACCCAGTCACATGACCAGTGTGAGGGTGATCTCAGGGGGGGGTCTGACCCAGTCACATGACCAGTGTGAGGGTGATCTCAGGGGGGGGGGGGGGTCTGACCCAGTCACATGACCAGTGTGAGGGTGATCCTAGGGGGGGGGGTCTGACCCAGTCACATGACCAGTGTGAGGGTGATCCTTGGGGGGGGGGGGGGGGGTCTGACCCAGTCACATGACCAGTGTGAGGGTGATCTCAGGGGGGGTCTGACCCAGTCACATGACCAGTGTGAGGGTGATCTCAGGGGGGGGGGTGGGTCTGACCCAGTCACATGACCAGTGTGAGGGTGATCTCAGGGGGGGGGGTCTGACCCAGTCACATGACCAGTGTGAGGGTGATCTCAGGGGGGGGGGGGTCTGACCCAGTCACATGACCAGTGTGAGGGTGATCTCAGGGTGGGGGGGGGTTGTCTGACCCAGTCATATGACCAGTGTGAGGGTGATCTCAGGGGGGGTCTGACCCAGTCACATGACCAGTGTGAGGGTGATCTCAGGGGGGTCTGACCCAGTCACATGACCAGTGTGAGGGTGATCTCAGGGGGGGTCTGACCCAGTCACATGACCAGTGTGAGGGTGATCTCAGGGGGGGTCTGACCCAGTCACATGACCAGTGTGAGGGTGATCTCAGGGGGGGTCTGACCCAGTCACATGACCAGTGTGAGGGTGATCTCAGGGGGGGTCTGACCCAGTCACATGACCAGTGTGAGGGTAATCTCAGGGGGGGGGGGGGGTCTGACCCAGTCACATGACCAGTGTGAGGGTGATCTCAGGGGGGGTCTGACCCAGTCACATGACCAGTGTGAGGGTGATCTCAGGGGGGGTCTGACCCAGTCACATGACCAGTGTGAGGGTAATCTCAGGGGGGGTGGGGTCTGACCCAGTCACATGACCAGTGTGAGGGTGATCTCAGGGGGGGTCTGACCCAGTCACATGACCAGTGTGAGGGTGATCTCAGGGTGGGGTCTGACCCAGTCACATGACCAGTGTGAGGGTGATCTCAGGGGGGTCTGACCCAGTCACATGACCAGTGTGAGGGTGATCTCAGGGTGGGGTCTGACCCAGTCACATGACCAGTGTGAGGGTGATCTCAGGGGGGTCTGACCCAGTCACATGACCAGTGTGAGGGTGATCTCAGGGTGGGGTCTGACCCAGTCACATGACCAGTGTGAGGGTGATCTCAGGGGGGGTCTGACCCAGTCACATGACCAGTGTGAGGGTGATCTCAGGGGGGTCTGACCCAGTCACATAACCAGTGTGAGGGTGATCTTAGGGGTCTGACAATGTGTGAACATAGTCTGGTTAAAGGAGAAGTCTGGGGTTCAACTTTTTTTTTTTTTTTTAAACAGCCAGGGAGGAGGTGGCTGAACATAACAACAGGCCCTTGTCCGCTATCTCCTGCTCTGGTTCCCGGTCCGCCGGCCTCTTCCTAGTCTGAGCGGGGACCCTGGATGTGATGTGTCAGTCAGCGGCCGTGGGATCGGGAATCAGAGTGGAGGAAACTGGACTGGGGAGGTAGGTGCATGATGTTATGTTCAGCCACCTCCTCCCCGGCCGTCGTTGTCGTCCTTTTTTTTTTTTTTTTTTTTTTTTTTTTTTTTTAAATGTGTTTATAAATTTTTTTACACAGGACAAAAACCCGGCTGTTTAAAAAAAAAAACAAAAAAAAAAACGTCGGACTCCGGACTTCTATACATTTTCAGCGGCTAAATATAAAAGACAGGTGTCAAGCTTGTGGCCCACTACAATTCCCATCATGCCTGGAGAGCCAAAGCTAGAGTTATCTATAGGTTATCTATAGGGCTTCTGAACTCACCCGAGCTACCTCGGGAAGTCCCATAGAGAGTGAATGGAGCGCCGGCCGAGCATTCACTCGCAGTTGTTTTCAGGGAGAATCTATGCTGTTGTTCACACTGGATTATGGGGTGGGGGCATTTTTTCCAACACAGTTTTGTAGTGTGAATCAGGAAAAATAAATAGATGACGTATCACATCTGCATCGATAGCTGACAGGTGGGTGACCCCCATTAAACCCTTATTTTTACCTGGGGAGCGGACACGCTGCTTTTTATACGCTCTTCTCCCAGCTCATTTCTCAGTACTGGCGTGAACACCCAGACCGACCCAGACTGATCAAAACTTTTGACATATCTCTATGTCATCTCTGTTGTGTCAAAAGATTTATTTATTTTTTTTAAATCACCGTGCTTATTTAAATGTCCGTCAACCATGTCATTTCTGCGGCTGTTTCCGCAGCATATCCCTATATCAGGGTTACCCAACCTTTTCGACCTCAGGTCACCCCTGCCATTTATTCTACAAACTGCAAAAAAACATTTAGTCCCAGGTGACGTCTTCCTTGATCTGAGTCGCCATTTCCCTTTTCCTCTCCATCTGGCCCAGGCCTCCATGATGATTTCTTCAAGCTACAATTCATCTCTTCAGACACTCATTGACAAACATCTCAAGCTCCGCACTTTTCCAGCAACTTCCTTTTCCCCTCTTGTAGGGGCATAAACTATAGTAATTCTGCTTGTGTGGTGTCATGTATAGTAATAATGTCCCCTGCTGTGCCTCCATATAGTAATAATGTCCCCTGCTGTGCCTCCATATAGTAATAATGTCCCCTGCTGTGCCTCCCATATAGTAATAATGTCCCCTGCTGTGCCCCATATAGTAATAATGTCCCCTGCTGTGCCTCCATATAGTAATAATGTCCCCTGCTGTGCCACCCATAAAGTAATAATGTCCCCTGCTTTGCCACCCATATGGTAATAATGCCTCCTGCTGTGCTGCCCATATAGTAATAATGCCTCCTGCTGTGCCGCTCATATAGTAATAGTGCCTCCTACTGTGCCCTGCATATAGTAATAATGCCCCTTGCTGTGCCCTCCATATAGTAATGATGCTCCCTGCTGTACCCCCATATAGTAATAATGTCTCCTGCTGTACCCTCCATAAGGTAATAATGTCCCCATATAGTAATAATGCCCCCTGCTGTGCCCCCATTTACTAGTAATTCCCCCTGCTGTGCCCTCCATATAGTAATAATGCCCTCTGCTGTGCCCCCATATAGTAATAATGTCTCCTGCTGTGCCCTCCATGTAGTAGTAATGTCTCCTGCTGTACCCTCCATAAGGTAATAATGTCCCCATATAGTAATAATGCCCCCTGCTGTGCCCCCATATAGTAATAATGTCTCCTGCTGTGCCCTCCATATAGTAATAATGTCTCCTGCTGTGCCATCCATATAGTAATAATGTCTCCTGCTGTGCCCTCCATATAGTAATAATGTCTCCTGCTGTGCCCTCCATATAGTAATAATGTCTCCTGCTGTGCCCTCCATATAGTAATAATGTCTCCTGCTGTGCCCTCCATATAGTAATAATGTCTCCTGCTGGGCCCTCCATATAGTAATAATGCCTCCTGCTGTGCCCCCATATAGTAATAATGTATCCTTCTGTGCCTCCATGTAGTAATAATAATGTCTCCTGCTGTGCCCTCCATATAGTAATAATGTCCCCTGCTGTGCCACCCATATAGTAATAATGTCTCCTGCTGTGCCCTTCATATAGTAATAATGTCCCCTGCTGTGCCCTCCATATAGTAATAATGTCCCCTGCTGTGCCCCCATATAGTAATAATGCTCCCTGCTGTGCCCCCATATAGTAATAATGCTCCCTGCTGTGCCCTCCATATAGTAGTAATGCCTCCTGCTGTGCCCCCATATAGTAATAATGCCTCCTGCTGTGCCCCCATATAGTAATAATGCTTCCTGCTGTGCCCCCATATAGTAATAATGCTCCCTGCTGTGCCCTCCATATAGTAATAATGTATCCTTCTGTGCCTCCATGTAGTAGTAATGTCTCCTGCTGTGCCCTCCATATAGTAATAATGTCCCCTGCTGTGCCACCCATATAGTAATAATGTCTCCTGCTGTGCCCTCCATATAGTAATAATGTCTCCTGCTGTGCCCTCCACATAGTAATAATGTTTCCTGCTGTGCCCTCCATATAGTAATAATGTCCCCTGCTGTGCCACCCATATAGTAATAATGTCTCCTGCTGTGCCCTCCATATAGTAATAATGCCATCTGCTGTGCCCCCATATAGTAATAATGTCTCCTGCTGTGCCCTCCACATAGTAATAATGTTTCCTGCTGTGCCCTCCATATAGTAATAATGTCTCCTGCTGTGCCCTCCACATAGTAATAATGTCTCCTGCTGTGCCCTCCACATAGTAATAATGACCATTATATTTCTGTGTCTGAACTAACAGAACCATAATGATCATTAATGCCGTCAGTTCAGGTCATTAAAGCTACAAAAATGTGCACAGAACTTTTTTTCAAGAAAAGAAAAAAGCTCGACACTATATAGAAAAGCTTTACTACATAGTGCCCAGCTTTTTTCTTTTCTTGGCATAAGGTTTGTTTTTTGGACACTTAGCTTCACCCCTTGTTTTCGTTTCATTTAAAGGTGAGCTCCCCCATTTCTTAGATCACAGAACTTTTTTTTTCATTGCGTGGGAACACAGATTTTAAAAACTTTATTTACATGCATGGGACAAGCAGGCCGCTGTTTAGATTGGGCCTGGGAACCTTCCGGCCTCCAGCTGTTATAAAACTACATTTCCCATCATGCATGGGCAGCTAAAGCTTTGGCTTTTAACATGATGCGAATTGTAGTTTTGCAACAGCTGGAGAGTAGGTTCCCCATCCCCCTCAACTCTTGTTGTTTCAGTTCTTCACAGTTCTCTTTGTTGCTCTTTAAAGGGGTAGTTCAGCAAAAAATAAAAAAAATCTTTCAAATTAACTGGTGCCTGAAAATGACAGAAATTTGTAATTTAACTTCCAGTACTTATCAGCTGCTGTATATCCTGCAGGAAGTGGTGTATTCTTTCCAGCCTGACACAGTGCTCTCTGCTGCCACCTCTGTCCATGTCAGGAACTGTCCAGAGCAGCAGCAAATCCCCATAGATTTGCTGCTGCTCTGGACAGTTCCTGACATGGACAGAGGTGGCAGCAAAGAGCACTGTCAGACTATAGAGAATACACCACTTCCTGCGGGACATCCAGCAGCTGATAAGTACTTGAAGACCAGAGATTTTTTTAATAGAAGTAAATTACAAACCTTTGGCACTTTCTGGCACGAGTTTTCTGCACAGACCTCCTCCTCGCAGCTAAGGAGTCTGGGCAATCCTCTGTAAGCGGGATCTGTCACCAGCACAAATCTTTTGGCTGTCTCTCGGGCTTCATCACTGTAGGAACCCGGAGCTCTGTGCTTTGGTTAAAGGGGAAAACCCCTTTAAGGAAAAGTTGTTAACGTATTATGTTAAATCCTCCAGCACTGAGTTGCTGTCACACACAGCAGATCTGTGGATTAGTGCCGGAAATTACAGTATTAATGTTGGGATTGACATCTGTAGAAATCTCCCTCACACGCAGCGGATAAAACGCGCTGGAGGTTGATCTTTTGTGCAGGTTTGATCTCCGCCATGACAGCCATGAGTTTTACACCCCTGATCTAATCCAAAGAACCCAATTAAAGGGGTATTCCACTGAAATGTAACTTCTAATATGTTGCTGCCCATGGTGAGGCGAACAATTCCTTCTATACTTGTTGTTATTTATTCAGTCTCCTCCCCCCAGTTCTGAGCTGCTGCTTTCTGCTGAAGACACAAAAATCTCTCTATCCCCCACCTCGCTCCCACCTCGCTTTTGAAATGGTCTCTGGCAGGCTTTATCTGCAACGGTGTAGCTTCTTTGTCATGCTGTCATTCTGAGGTCAAGTTGCTAATGAACTCACTGTATTTAATCCTCCTAGCATTACAAGCTACGGTGTTGCAGATACAGCCTGCCAGGGACATGTTTACATCAGCCGTCTCAGAAGGGAGGTGGAGACGGAGAGAAAGGACCACACACAGATTTCTGTCTTCAGCAGAAACCAGCAGCTGTGAACTGGGGGAAGGAGACTGAATAGATAATAACAATAATGGGCAGCAACATATCAAAGTTATGTTTGAGTGGAATACCCCTTTAAGGCTTTATTCTCATACTGCAGTTATTTCACAGTTGTGCAGTAATTGCAGTGTGAATAAACCCCGACATGACTGTATCTTCATCCTTTAGTTTGGAGCACGTGCACCTTTTCTCTTTGTTTATCCGCAGCAGTTTGCACAGTGGACGTGACTCATCATTCCAGTTACCAGAAATTGTTTTATTCTACATCTGTCACGTAATCTTTACCATTGCTTTCTGTAGGATTGGAAAATAATTATTGATCTCAAGAAGGCAGCGTACAGCTAAATAGTAAAAAAGGTTAATATTGGATTTTAGTGGGCATACACCCATCTAGTGGTCATGCTCAGCTCTGATTAGATACAATGTTTCACATATTTCCTATGCAGTGATGCTATTTCTGGTCAGTAACTTCACCTGTGAGAGACAGAATCTATAGAACATTCCAGATAATCACATTGTAGGATTTATAAAGAATTAGTCACCATGTTATTCTATGATATAAGGATCTGATACAATAGAAGGAGAGAAGTTCCTATTTGGTGCAGAAACCTTTGTCTGCAGTCACAGAGGTCGGATGTTTCCTGGAGGCCGTGACCAGGTTTTCAGACCCTGCAGCAGGGATTGTGTCCCCTTCTCCATACACATCTTCTCCACAGCTTCCAGGTTTCGGGGCTGTCACTGGGGGCAACATTCAGCTCCTCCAAAGATTTCCTATTGGGTTCAGGTGTGGAGACTGGTGGCCGCTCCAGGACCAGGAAATGCTTCTTACTGAGCCTCTCCTTAGTTGTCCCACCTGTGCGTCTCCTCCTTAGTTGTCCCGCCTGTGCGTCTCCTCCTTAGTTGTCCCGCCTGTGCGTCCCCTCCTTAGTTGTCCCGCCTGTGCGTCTCCTCCTTAGTTGTCCCGCCTGTGCCTCTCCTCCTTAGTTGTCCCGCCTGTGCGTCTCCTCCTTAGTTGTCCCGCCTGTGCGTCTCCTCCTTAGTTGTCCCGCCTGTGCGTCTCCTCCTTAGTTGTCCCGCCTGGGCGTCTCCTCCTTAGTTGTCCCGCCTGGGCGTCTCCTCCTTAGTTGTCCCGCCTGGGCGTCTCCTCCTTAGTTGTCCCGCCTGTGCGTCTCCTCCTTAGTTGTCCCGCCTGGGCGTCTCCTCCTTAGTTGTCCCGCCTGGGCGTCTCCTCCTTAGTTGTCCCGCCTGTGCGTCTCCTCCTTAGTTGTCCCGCCTGTGCGTCTCCTCCTTAGTTGTCCCGCCTGGGCGTCTCCTCCTTAGTTGTCCCGCCTGGGCGTCTCCTCCTTAGTTGTCCCGCCTGGGCGTCTCCTCCTTAGTTGTCCCGCCTGGGCGTCTCCTCCTTAGTTGTCCCGCCTGGGCGTCTCCTCCTTAGTTGTCCCGCCTGGGCGTCTCCTCCTTAGTTGTCCCGCCTGGGCGTCTCCTCCTTAGTTGTCCCGCCTGGGCGTCTCCTCCTTAGTTGTCCCGCCTGGGCGTCTCCTCCTTAGTTGTCCCGCCTGGGCGTCTCCTCCTTAGTTGTCCCGCCTGGGCGTCTCCTCCTTAGTTGTCCCGCCTGGGCGTCTCCTCCTTAGTTGTCCCGCCTGGGCGTCTCCTCCTTAGTTGTCCCGCCTGGGCGTCTCCTCCTTAGTTGTCCCGCCTGGGCGTCTCCTCCTTGTCCCGCCTGGGCGTCTCCTCCTTAGTTGTCCCGCCTGGGCGTCTCCTCCTTAGTTGTCCCGCCTGGGCGTCTCCTCCTTAGTTGTCCCGCCTGTGGGTTTCAGGTCATTGTCCGCTGGAAGACCCAGCCAGCATCTATCTTCAATGCTCTTATTGCACTTATCTCTACTGACCACATGACCTTCTCCCATGTCTCCTGTGGATTATCTAGATGGTCATTTTTGAATTACAGATGGGCTTTGACATGTGCTGGTGCAAGCCGAGGTGTATTTGCTGCGTATTTGCTGCGTATCGCAGCAGTAAATACGCTGCTTATATGGAGTGTGTGTTTATACCCTAAATCCTACAATGTGATTATCTGGAATGTTCTATAGATTCTGTCTCTCACAGGTGAAGTTACCGACCAGAAATATTACCCCCCCTCTTCTCTATTCTGTGTAGGTGGGAAAACCTGTGCTGTGCTGTGTTTATTCAGTTTTGTGTATTGTGTTGGTTGTTGTGTACACTGAGTTGTCCGTGTTGTGTGTACTATGCTGCTGTTGTGTGCTGTGTGTATTGAGTTGTATATGTGTGCTGTGTATATAGAGTTGTATATGTGTGATGTGTGTATTATATAGAGTTGTATATGTGTGCTGTGTATATAGAGTTGTATGTGTATTGTGCTGTGTGTATAGAGTTGTATGTGTATTGTGCTGTGTGTATAGAGTTGTATGTGTATTGTGCTGTGTATATAGAGTTGTATGTGTATTGTGCTGTGTATATAGAGTTGTATGTGTATTGTGCTGTGTGTGTATTGTGCTGTATATAGAGTTGTATGTGTATTGTGCTGTGTATAGAGTTGTATGTGTATTGTGCTGTGTATAGAGTTGTATGTGTATTGTGCTGTGTGTATAGAGTTGTGTGTATAGAGTTGTATATGTGTGCTGTGTATATAGAGTTGTATGTGTATTGTGCTGTGTGTATAGAGTTGTATGTGTATTGCGCTGTGTATAGAGTTGTATGTGTATTGTGCTGTGTGTATAGAGTTGTATGTGTATTGTGCTGTGTGTATAGAGTTGTATGTGTATTGTGCTGTGTGTATAGAGTTGTGTGTATAGAGTTGTATATGTGTGCTGTGTATATAGAGTTGTATGTGTATTGTGCTGTGTGTATAGAGTTGTATGTGTATTGCGCTGTGTATAGAGTTGTATGTGTATTGTGCTGTGTGTATAGAGTTGTATGTGTATTGTGCTGTGTGTATAGAGTTGTGTGTATAGAGTTGTATGTGTATTGTGCTGTGTATATAGAGTTGTATATGTGCGCTGTGTATATAGAGTTGTATGTGTATTGTGCTGCTCTTGTGCTGACTCTCTCTTACCCCGGCTATAGCTATGACTCAGCGCTGTTCCTGTGAATAAGCAGAAAGCGACATCATTTTCTGGCTCTTTCGTGGTTCCAGCTGCCGCTCCCCTTTCTTTCTTTTGTTCGTCTTGGTTCTCAGTCGGTGTATAGAGCGGCTTCTCTTACTATAGACGACTGGTCACTGCTCTACAACCGTCACTGTATGTAGCGGTGCAGTATATAGCGGTGAGATACGCAGTCTATAGCGGTGAGATACGCAGTCTATAGCGGTAAGATACGCAGTCTATAGCGGTGAGATACGCAGTCTATAGCGGTGAGATACGCAGTCTATAGCGGTGAGATACGCAGTCTATAGCGGTGAGATACGCAGTCTATAGCGGTGAGATACGCAGTCTATAGCGGTGAGATACGCAGTCTATAGCGGTGAGATACGCAGTCTATAGCGGTGAGATACGCAGTCTATAGCGGTGAGATACGCAGTCTATAGCAGTATATAGCAGTATATAATATTATATTGCAGTATATACAGTGGACTCCTTTATCTGAACCTGTTACATTTCCTTTCTTGATCCGGTATTACCAGGTCCTTAGGTATCTAATATGTGTGATACACCTTATCTCAGCTACAGCAATAGGCCCTGTATTGTACTTTTTGTACCTCTATGTATCGCTATATGGCAGTGGTGGGGAACCTGCAGCCCTCCAGCTGTTGCAGAACTACATTTCCCATCATGCCTAACAGGGTCCCGACCATTGCTATAAAGCCGGATTTACATGGTCGATGCAGATGAAATTCAGATACCAGTGTTAAAGGAGTTAAAAAAAACCCATAACTGCTCCAGAAACAGCGCCACCACTGTCTTGAGGTTGTGTGTGGTATTACAACTCCCTTCCATTTTTCTTCAGTGGAATTGAGCTGCATTACTACTAACAAGTTGAACACAAGAGTGGCGCTGTTTCTGCAAGAAGTAACTCTACAAGCAATACAATGTACAGACATCAGATAGGTAACGTGTGTTTAGGTTTGCAGTGAATCACGAGAGAGATCTTCGGTATACCCCTCAGGGTGTTATACAGAGGTCCTGTAGTCATAGCTAATGTCACAGCTGTTATACTGCTGAAAGCCGTGTTCACACCTTCCCACTGTGCAGCCAATTGCCTTGCTGCAAAATCACTTTTGCTTTACTGCAGACCAGGGCATTTTCTGGCTGTGCAACTTGTAACTTTTCACCCCTGGCAAACACATGGGGGGAGATATATCAAACATGGTGTAAAGTGAAACTGGCTCAGTTGCCACCTTTCATTTTCCAAAGCGTCTGTGAGGAATGAAAAGTGGAATCTGATTGGTTGCGGGGGGCGACTGAACCAGTTTCACTTTACACCATGTTTGATAAATCTCCTCCATGGTTTTTAAAGGGAATCTAGGTATATGGTGCCCTAAATAAGGGCGACATAAACTATAGTCAGAAATGCTGATCAGATGGGTGTATTACGTATATTACTTACTTTCTGTTCAGCCGTTCTCCTAATATGCAGGAGAATTGGATTCCTGCCACACCTCTCGCCCCGCCCTCCAGCTGCTGAGTGACAGGTTACTGTGGCAGGTTTTAGCGGCAGCTTGCGACTCCTCCTGCCTTAGACCACTTTAAGGGTACAAACACACACTCCGTATACGCAGCAGATTTGATGCTGTGTTCAGTTATTTAGATCTAATCTGCTGAGTATTTGCTGCGTATCGCAGCAGTAAATACGCTGCGTATACGGTGTGTGTGTTTATTCCTTAAAGGGGTACTCCTGTGAAATTTTTTTTCTTTTCAGATTAGCTGGTGTTGGAAAGTTTTATATAAATTTGTAATTCTATTTAAAAATCTTCAGTTTTACAGTACTTATCAGCTGCTGTATGTCCTGCAGCAGAGAGCACTGTGTCAGACTGGAGAGAATACACCACTTCCTGCAGGACATACAGCAGCTGATAAGTACTGGGAGACTGGAGATTTTTAAATAGAAATAAATTACAAATCTGTATAACTTTCTGAAACCAGTTGATGAGTACCCCTTTAATAGAATGATGGAGTTGGTAGGTTTCTCATTCATGCTCAGTGAGGCAGCGTGCTGGACAGGGGAGCTGGATGTGGACATGGCTGAGCTGTTGTTTCTGGGTCGAAGATGTCTGGCTGCAGTTTATTCTCTGTGCCTGTTTGGTCAGTCTGAGAGTATATATATAAATATATATAATATATATATATATATATATATATATATATATATATATATATATATATATAAATATATGTGTTTATTAGGTAAGTGGGGGGGGGCAATACCTATAAACCAGCGCTCTTCATGTCTTTATAGTGGGTGATATGGCGGTGCCTGGTGCTGTGATCAGATCCCGGCTGTCATGTAGTGATCGTAACTCTGTGACCCACATCCCTCCTCCTGGTTATTAACACGCTTAATGGTATCGGGTGGATGAATGCAGGGCGAGCGCCAGCGTCTTGTCTTGTGGCATTCCCAGGGAGCGCGTCATAGGTAGCCGGGCTGCTAGACAGGACTCTGGGATATAATGCTATATACTTCTGTAGAGGATACAGATCCTGTATGTATTCCCAGGGAAGGCGTCATACGTAGCCAGGCTGCCAGACCTGAGTGGGATATAATGCTATATACTTCTATAGAGGATACAGAGCCTGTATGTATTCCCAGGGAAGGCGTCATACATAGCCAGGCTGCCAGACATGACTCTGGGGGATATAATGCTATATACTTCTATAGAGGATACAGAGCCTGTATGACAGTTATGTTGGTATAATAGCCTTTATAATAGCTCCTCCTGGTCCAGATATGTTAGTACTAGAGATGAGTGAACCTGGAGCAGCTGGAGTCAATCCGAACCCGAACGTTCGGCATTTGATTAGCGGTGGCTGCTGAACTTGGATAAAGCTCTAAGGTTGTCTGGAAAACATGGATACAGCCAATGACTATATCCATATTTCCCACTTAGCCTTAGGGCTTTATCCAACTTCAGCAGCCACCGCTAATCACATGCCGAAGGTTCAGGTTTGGATCGACTCTCTTTCCTGCCCCCATATTAGAGAGGACTTGTTGTCTCTCCCCGTGTTGGAGCAGGTTTACATAGAACACAGCAGGTCCCCTGTTATCCTTCCTGGAAATGTATAACTACTAACATCTGGGGGCTTCCCCCGTCCCCACATATTAGGGCCGAACCCACCATCCTGAAGGGAGAAAGATCCAAAGTTCAGGTTTTTGAGAAGTATAATAGAAAAGGATATACAACGCAGCTATCAGCCTGTTCAAGGGAGCTTCCCCTTCCAGTCAGTTTTTCACCTTTAATTAAAGGGGTACTCCGGCAAAACAATTTTGTTTTCAGATCAGCTGGTGTCAGAAAGTTCTATATATTTATAATTTACCTCTATTTAAAAATCTCCAGTCTTCCTGTACTTATCAGCTGCTGTATGCCCTGCAGGAAGTGGTGTATTCTCTCCAGTCTGACACAGTGCTCTCTGCTGCCACCCCTGTCCATGTCAGGAACTGTCCAGAGCAGCAGCAAATCCCCATAGAAAACCTCTCCTGCTCTGGACAGTTCCTGACATGGACAGAGGTGGCAGCAGAGAGCACTGTGTCAGACTGAAGAGAATGCACCATTTCCTGTAGGACATACAGCAGCTGGTAAGTACTGGAAGACTGGAGATTTTTAAATAATTAATTAACAAATTGATATAGCTTTCTAAGACAATTGATTTGAAGTAGATTACAAATCTGTATAACTTTCTAGCACCAGTTGATTTGAAAAAAAAAATGTTTCCCCGCCAGATAACCCCTTTTAAGAGTCTTAAAACCTGACTGGGGATATGTGCAGAGCCGAGCTTGAAGAGGTGACATCAGAGCTGATTTGCATATCCTTCCTCCCAGAAATGTGTGTAAGGGCCCTATTCCACCGGACAATTATCGTTCAGATGATCATTAAATCGTTCGAATCTAAAGGACCTATTCCACGGAACGATTATCGTTCGTATTCGGCCGCTACGGACGATACTCGTCCCGTGGAATAGAGTGCAACGATCAGCCGACATCGTTCATGTCGGCTGATCGTTGCAGTCGCTTGTTTTTCATGTTGAAAAACAAGCGACTGATATAGCAGCGATCTGCTGCCGTCGCTCCGTTGAATAGGAGTGTCGGCAGCAAATGCTGCTATATCCTATGGGCTGCCCGGACGATCTAGCGATCCCCCGGGCTGCCCCCCCGCAGCTCCCCGCCGTCCCTCCCGCACTCACCCGCTCGCTGCAGCTGCGCTGAATAGCGGCGGCAGCGAGCGGGGAACGAGGAGCAAACGAGCGCTCGTTTGCTCCTCTGACGACCAGTGGAATAGGGGCTTAAACGATAATCGTTTGAAATGCAGTTAACGATTAGCGACCGAACAAGAAATCGTTGATCGCTTTATAAGGGCCCTATTCCACCGGACGATTATCGTTTGCATAATCGTTAACGATTAAGGATCTCAAACGACCGCTATTGCGAAAGACCTGAAAACGTTCACTCATTTCCATGGAACGATAATCGTTACTTATGATCGTAATTGCGATCGTTTTTTTCTTCGCTATTTATTCGCTATTGCGTTCGTATCTATTGCGAACGACCGAACGATGTCTTATTCAATGCGAACGTTTTGCAAACGAGCAACGATAAAAATAGGTCCAGGTCTTATAAAGCGATCAACGTTTTCTCGTTCGGTTGTTAATCGTTAACTGCATTTCAACCGAACAATTATCGTTTAGATTCGATCGATTTAACGATAATCGTCCAGTGGAATAGGACCTTAATAGTCCTATTCCACGTGTCGTCAGAGGAGCAAACGAGCGCTCTCAGCGCTCGTTTGCTCCTCGTTCCCTGCTCGCTGCCGCCGCTATTCATCGCGGCTGCAGCGAGCGGGTGAGTGCGGGAGGGGGCGGCGGGGATCTGCGGGGGGGCTGCCCGGGTGATCGCTGATCGTCCGGGCAGCCCATAGGATATAGCAGCGTCTGCTGCCGATGCTCCTATTCAACGGAGCGACGGCAGCAGATCGCTGCTATATCAGTCGCTTGTTTTTCAACATGAAAAACAAGCGACTGCAACGATCAGCCAACATGAACGATGTGGGCTGATCGTTGCACTCTATTCCACGGGACGATTATCGTTCGTAGCGGCCGATATCGTCCGAATACAGACGATAATCGTTCCGTGGAATAGGGCCTTAAAGGGGTAGTCCACCTAAAAAAAAATTCTTTCAAATCAACTGGTGCCATAAAGTGCCAGAGATTTGTAATTCACTTCTATTAAAAAATCTTAAGTCTTCCAGTACTTATTAGCTGCTGTATGTCCAGCAGGAAGTGGTGTTTTCTTTCCTGTCTGACCCAGTGCTCTCTGTTGCCTCCTCTGTCCATGTCAGGAACTGTCCAAAGCAGGAGCAAATCCCCATAGAAAACCCCTCCTGCTCTCCAGACTGGAAATAATACAACTTCCTGTTGGGCATACAGCAGCTGATAAGTACTGGAAGGCTTGAGATTTTTTAATAGAAGTAAATTACAAATCTCTGTCACTTCATGGCAGCAGTTGATTTGAAAGAAAAAAATTTTGGGTGGACTACCCCTTTAAGACCTGGACCTATTTTTATCGTTGCTCGTTCGCAAAACGTTCGCAAATCGTTCGCATTGAATAAGACATCGTTCGGTCGTTCGTAATAGATACGAACGCAATAGCGAATAAATAGCGAAGAAAAAACGATCGCAATTACCATCCTAAGTAACGATTATCGTCCCATGGAAATGAGTGAACGTTTTCAGGTCTTTCGCAATAGCTGTCGTTTGAGATCGTTAATCGTTAACGATTATGCAAACGATAATTGTCCGGTGGAATAGGACTCTATGTCTCTGCACGTCTGTATGACGCTCTCCTCAATGAGAAGTGGTGCTCCTTTATGGTGCGTTTACACGAAACGATAATTGGCCCGATCGTACGATTAACGATGTCGGAGTAACGATTTTTTTTTTCCATAACGATCAGCGTTTATACGGTACAATATATCATACGGAAAATTCGTTTTGCGATCCTTAAGCCTATCTCACACATTGGTTAAATCGGCGAACGACTGTTCACTTTGGAACGATCTGCGAATTGTTTGCGAACTACGAACGACTATTTGATAATTACATTTACATGACCTTTACACTTCACACTGTTCACACTTACAGGATCTGCAGCAGATTTGATGCCGTGTTCAGTTATTTAGTCAAATCTTCTGCCAATCCTGTACGTGCGAACGCAGCCTAAGGGCCCTATTCCACAGGAGCGATAATCAGCCCCATTTGGCCCGATTCGGCCGGTTTTTGCTCTGTGGAAGAGAGAGAACGATTGTGTCATCGGCTGATCGTTCATTTAGGTTCAGACTTTAAATTGTCGTTCGCCACCAGCGAATCGCTACGGTTGAATAGCGGTGCACAGCGGTGACCGACGATTTTAGCAGAACCATACATTACCTGTCCGGGCGCTGGTCTTCTTCTCCCGGTCCTGGGCGGCAGCATCGGCTTCGGAGCGGCGCTGTCTGAACTTACAGACCGCTCAGCCAATCACTGGCCGGAAACGCCTCTGCCAGTGATTGGCTGAGCGGTCTGTCAGTTCAGACAGCGCCGCTCCGAAGCCAATGGTTCTGCGTGGGATCGGGAGAAGAAGACCTGCAGCCCGGACAGGTAATGTATGAAACAAGGGCTGCAAGGACATTGGTAACGATGCAGCCCTTGTTTCACGATCATCGGGGCCGTGGAATAGGCCTAGTAAACAAGCGCAGATCGGTGCTCGTTTACATGGTTGCTCGGCCCGTGGAATAGGGCCCTAAGAGTCGTCCAGTTGTCAGTCTCCTCTCTTTTACATATTCTTGCGCCACTGTTGGCTCCAGGGTCCTAGATCCTTACTCGTCTCATACCAGCCCCATTCTGCCTTTTGCACTACTGTTTCGAAGGGTGGTATTACACGGCCGATGGGGGCCCAATAATACCTTTAAACGAGCGTTGATCGCTGGATCGGCGCTCATTTACTGAGCCCGATAATCGTTAAACAAGGGCTGTAGGGACATCATTACCGATGTCCTTGCAGCCTTTGTTTAAACTGTATACATACCTATCCAGGCTGCAGGGCTCCTCTTCCTCTGTGCTTCTCCCCGGGTCCCGCGCACTCCAGCTTCACAGTGGCTTGTCTCAGGCCGCTCAGCCAATCACTGGCTGCAGTGGTCCCGGCCTGTGATTGGCCGAGCGGCCTGTCAGCTGAGACAGGCTGCTGTGAAGCTGGAGCGCGCAGGACCCAGGGAGAAGCACAGAGGAAGAGGAGCCCTGCAGCCTGGATAGGTACGTATTCCTCTTTGCATATTGTCGGCCGCGCACTGCTATTACATATAGCGGTGCGAGATCGGCGCCCAACGATTATAGGTCAGAACCTATATCGATGATCAGCTGATAACAACGATCTGACAGCTGATAGTTGTCTTTATTACACGGAACGATAATCGGCCAGGTTCGGACGATTATCGTTCCGTGTAATAGTACTCTAAGACGATGCATAAGGTTTATTTTCAGAAAATACCCTTTAAGGCCGTTTTGCCTATGTGATAAGTGTAGAAATGTTTCCATCGTGCAGCACAACAGACAAGGTCCGCTGCTCACTGGATGTGGTTAGAGGAAAGTTCACGGATAGTTCAGAGTTTGGTAAAACATTACCCCGGAGCGCGCAGCACAGAGAAGGTGACACCGCTAAGAGTCCGGTGCCAGCCTGAAACCAGATACTCCGCCGATCTGTAACTCTTTGTGTTCTTCTCTTCCAGGCCTGCACCGGCATTGAGAATATTGATGAAGCCATCACCCTCCTCGAGCAGAACAACTGGGACCTCTTAGTAAGTGGATCCTCCCCATTGGTTTTATAGATAGAACTGTACATTTCTTCTGCTCTCGTTTTTATTTTGTCATCTTTGACCCTGTTCTCACATGCAGGATTTAGGCCCAGACCCCACCCAGAATCGGCCGATGTTCTGCAGTTAGGGCATGTTCACACGGACAGGATCTGCTGCAGATGTCGCTGTAACAAAATTATTATTCACAGCTTCAAATCTGCAGCAGATCCTGGACATGTGAGTGTGCCCTTAAAGGGGAACTCCAGAGGAGGAAAATAGTTTTTAAATCAACTGCTGTCAGAAAGTTATACAGATTTGTAATTTACTTCTATTTAGAAATCTCCAATCTTCCAATATTTATCATCTGCTGCATGTCCTGCAGGAAGTGGTGTTTTCTTTTCAGTCTGACACAGTGCTCTCTGCTGCCACCTCTGTCCATGTCAGGAACTGTCCAGAGCAGCAGCAAATCCCCATAGAAAACCTCTCCTGCTCTGGACAGTTCCTGACATGGACAGAGGTGGCAGCAGAGAGCACTGCGTTAGAAGCAGGAAATCCTACTGGAGAACATGTTACATCATCCCTATGGAGCGTGTCATGACTCTTGCGTGACCACAATCACATGTCTGGTTTGTTTTAATACGCACAAAGCGCCAAACTAGACAGACATCTAAAATAAAGAACTGACATGAACCGAGTGCAAACTACTGTATAATAATCTCTATATACCTTCTGGGTGGGCAGGTCCTTAAAGGGTTATCCAGGGTTAGGAAAACACATCTGATCTCTTCCAAAAACAGGGCCGCCCCTGTCCTCAGGTTGTGTGGGGTATTACAATTCTGCTCCATCAACTTCAAGTGGAATTGAGCTGCAATACCGCAACCAACCTGAGGACAGGGTGGCGCTCTTTCTGGAAGAAAGCGGCCATGTTATTAGAAGAAACTTTGAATACTCAGACCTCGACCAGTCACAGTGACTAGTCAAACGCCCCCATGATGTCCGAAAAGTCAGTGAGAGCGAATACATACTGTCGCCAGACAGTGACAGGGTGACCGGTTCTATTCACAGTATATAGAGATGAGCGCAGCGGGAGCATACTTGGGTCAGGTCATGCAGCTTTGGCTGCCCAGGGATGATGGGAATTGAAGTTTCATGACAGCTGGAGGGTTCCCCAATACGTGGTTTATGGCCTATGGCTGTATGAATGCTTTCCCAGACTCCCTGGGGCGGCATCCAACCACTTCAGCCACCGGTAATCAAATGCTGCACAATCTGGTTTGGATGGACCCCGGCGTGCACGAGGCTGGCTCATCTCTAATGGTAATGTCTTGTATTGGGATGTATGGAGCGCAGATAATGCTGCACCCCCAGTGTATATGGGACGGCGACACGTCACAGATGGGGGGCCGGGCATGGTCAGAAGCCATGGACATCTCAGCATGTTTACCTGAGTTTGGCTGGGTTCACACTATGGTGTTTTTTTTTTCCTCTCATAAAAACGGACGGAAAAACGGGTGCATCCATTTTGAGCCATTAATATTTATCATTTTTTATTATAAAAAAAATGGGTCAAAACCCATCTGTTTTCTTTTAGGGTGCACAAAAATATGGTCGACCATGTTTATGTGTATGTTAAAAAAAAAAAAACTGATGCGTTTTGGTCCCTGTTTTTTTTTTTTTTCCTAATAATGGAAGTCAACGGAAAAACGGATCTAAATGGATGAAAAAAAAAAACATAGTGTGAACCCAGCCTAAATCTCTACGGCCAATACAACACACCGGGCCTCTAAGACCATAAGGATGAGGTAAGATGGCAGAATGCAAAATCCTCTATTGTAGAATAAGAACGTTGTGCGCAGTGCGTCTCCCAAACCTTTATTCACCTCCAAGACCTAGATGGCGCTAAGTGACCTTGTCGAGATCTTATCTGTCTCTGTTCTTTCTTATCGCTGACAATTTGTTTTCTGCTTTTTACTGAACTGATGAATAAAACCTAAAGGGCTCGTGGAGTAAATGGTTTCTCACATACAAGGCGGAAACACCTGGTCGGGTAACGTTGCAGTTTTTGATGAAATTCTTCCATTGCTCATATTGGAAACTGATGTGATGGAGGTAAAAACCTGCAGGGCAGCCAGGTCCTCTGTTATCACCTTAAAGGGGTTGTTCACCCAAAATGTTTTTCTTTCAGATCAACTGGTGCCACAAAGTGCCAGAGATTTGTATTCTCTCCAGTCTGACACAGTGCTCTCTGCTGCCACCTCTGTCCATGTCAGGAACTGGCCAGAGCAGCAGCAAATCCCCATAGAAAACCTCTCCTGCTCTTCCTGACATGGACAGAGGTGGCAGCAGAGAGCACGGTGAAATACACCACTTCCTGCAGGACATACAGCAGCTGATAAGTACTGGAAGACTGGAGATTTTTTTAATAGAAGTGAATTACAAATGTCTGGCACCAGTTGATTTGAAAGAAAAACATTTTTGATGAACAACCCCTAACTGAAGTGAGTGAAAATAAAACCAGTAAAAGAAATTGGCAGTATTTCGCGAAAGCAGGTGGTAAATAACGGTGCGTTTACCCAGGCAGATTATCTGACAAATTTTTGAAGCCAAAGCCACGGACAGACTGTACACAGTGAACAGGTCATAAAGGAAAGACGGAGATTTCTCCTCCTCCTGCTGAGCAATTTCCAGTTGACTTCAATGGCGCACATTATCACCGGCCACAGCAGTCACCTTCGTCCAGGGATTGGACGTTCTTTTCTCCCCTTACCCTGAGCACTGTTACATAGAGAAACGGCCAACCCCATTCAACTTGTCAGCTCAGTATGAACCAGAACCACATTGTCAGTGATGACCTGTCACAGCGGGAACTACAAAGGCCTCAAAACCATAGAAAGAAATCCCCCGAATGTGTCAGGGTGTATAGGGTATACACCAGGGTGAGGGGTGACTGATGATCCAGGTAACATCTCCCCCCCTGAGGGTTCTCCATCCTACACAATGTCCATGAATTCTTCAGTGTAAGATCAGCAGCTCCTTCCCGTCCTGGCAGGTGTCTGTAGGCCGGACGATGACTTCTTCACAGGATATCCATTATATAATGGTGAAAATAGATAAAGATGCCATAGAGAAAAGCCGTCTGTCCAGTCCGTACACAGGCCGTAAAGGAGCTCTCCTGCTGTACGGTGGCGCTTCCTATTTTTATCTAGTTTTTAATTTTCCTTCATCCCGACACTTTTCACTTCCCCAATACCAGTTCATCAGGGGGTTTTGTAGAAGAGAAACACAAGTCAGACTTCTAGAAGCTCTTTGGCTGCAATTGACTTGTGGCCCCATATGATGCGGATGTCCCTCCTATAACCTTACTGTCAGCAGCTCTGGTGTCAGACAAAGAGTAGTGTCGAACTGTTTGGCTTCGGAGGACGTTGCCCAACCTGTACGTTTGGCATTTGCCTTCCGTATCTGGAGAAGTTGGATGCAGCCCCGTTGCTGCATTCGGCTCGGTGACTCTGCTCACGGCTGCTGAGGAGTGATCCCCGATGGATTCCAGCTGCAGCCGTCAGTCTTGGAATCCTCATGACATTGCTGCATTTCCCACCTTCTCCTCCATGAAGCTGTAACCAGTAATGGAGCCGCATCTTCCGCATCTTCATTACAGGATCATCCATTATATGTATCCCAGCAATGGGGAATCCTTGGGCTTCCATGTATCCAGTTTGCTCTTGGTGGGAAGAAGCTATAGCCAGGAACCTCATTGAGGATATAGTTGGGCATTGTATGCGGGGTGGGGGGGCCTGGTCTGGGGACTGTATTCAGGATGGGGGGGCCTGGTCTGGGTGCTGTATGCGGGGTGGGGGCCTAGTTGGGGGCTGTATGCGGGGTGGGTGTGCCTGGTCTGGGGGCTGTATGTGGAGTGGGGGCCTAGTTGGGGGCTGTATTCAGGATGGGGGGGCCTGGTCTGGGGGCTGTATGCGGGGTGGGGGCTGTTTGCGGGGTGGTTGCCTAGTTGGGGGCTGTATGCGGGGTGGGGGCCTAGTTGGGGGCTGTATGCAGGGTGGGGGGGCCTGGTCTGGGGGCTGTATGCGGGGGGGCCTGGTCTGGGGGCTGTATGCGGGGGGGCCTGGTCTGGGGGCTGTATGCGGGGGGGCCTGGTCTGGGGGCTGTATGCGGGGGGGCCTGGTCTGGGGGCTGTATGCGGGGGGGCCTGGTCTGGGGGCTGTCTGCGGGGGGGGGGGGCCTGGTCTGGGGGCTGTCTGCGGGGTGGGGGCCTAGTTGGGGGCTGTCTGCGGGGTGGGGGGGCCTGGTCTGGGGACTGTATGTGGGGTTGGTGCCTAGTTGGGGGCTGTATGCGGGTTGGGGGGCCTGGTCTGGGGGCTGTATGCGGGGTGGTTCCCCCTGGTCTGGGGGCTGTATGCGGGGTGGGGGCCTAGTTGGGGGCTGTATGCGGGGTGGGGGGCCTTGTCTGGGGGCTGTATGCGGGGTGGGGGCCTAGTTGGGGGCTGTATGCGGGGTGGGGGCCTAGTTGGGGGCTGTATGCGGGGTGGGGGGGCCTGGTCTGGGAGCTGTATGCGGGGTGGGGCCTAGTTGGGGGGCTGTATGCAGGGCCATTCCCCTAGTCTGGGGGCTGTGGGCTGGGTGGGGGGGCTGTATGCGGGGTGATTCCTCTCGGTATAGGGGCTGTATACAGTGGAGCTTAGTTTTGTGAGGTGTGTTTATGTTGGATGGGAAACCCCGCCCAAGCTGGAGACAAGAGTTGGGCTGTCTCTGGAAGAAAGTGGCCATGTTTTTGCAGCGCTGGATAACCCCTTTAAGGGTACTAACACACACACACCGTATACGCAGCAGATGTGCAGCAGATTTGATGGTGCAGATTAGATGCTGTGTTGAGTTATTTAGATCTAATGTGCTGCGTATTTGCTGCGTATACGGTGTGTGTGTTTGTACCCTTAAGCTCAACTCTGAAGTTTTATGTTCTGGAAATCTCAGTGATCTGGAGAGCGTCGGGTCAGCCCCCCCCCCCCCCCCCCCACGCTGTTTTCTTTGCACGCCAAGGAAGAGTGTGGTGGGGTAAAGAAGGCCCAGCAGAAGTGCAGAGTCAGGGTTCAGGCTCCTGGGGACCCCATCAGCTTCTTTGGGTTTTAGTCTCGGCCATAGAGAGCTCTTTGTCTCCGACACATAAGAAGTGTCATCCCAGGATAAGAATGTACACGAGGCCTGTATGTGTGTGAGGAGTGTGATCGCTGGTGTTACACACGTGTGAGCGGCTCATCTGCCTGTGTGCATGGACTGGGTAACACACGCAGCTATAGAAGCATCAGCACTTCTAGATGTCATTTCCATTGACAAATAGGACAAAACATGGCTGCCCTAAACAGTGCCACATCTCTCCACAGGTTGTGTGTGGTATTACAGCTCAGCCCCATTCACTACAGCAGAGCCTGGCTGCAGTACCAGACATAACCCATAGACATGTGGTGCTGTTTTTTTTGTTTTTTTTTTTGTAGTAAACATTTAAAGGAATCTGAACTGGTTTCAGAAAGTTATCTAGATTTGCTCGCTGCGATCTCTAAGTTATAAGTCTATGGAGCTTGCGCTGCAAGAGTGAAAGAAGGCGGTAGAAGCTAGCGGTTATGTGTGCACCGCTGCCTTCTCAGAGATCATGGGGGCATTTGTATACTCAGACCTCGACCAGTCACGGTGACTAGTCAAAGTTTCTTCTAATAACATTCCTAATAACATTCTAATAACGATTTCTTCCAGAAACAGCGCCACCCTGTCTTCAGGTTGGGTGCGGTATTGCAGCTCAGTTCAATTGAAGTTGATGGAGCAGAATTGTTATACCCCACACAACCTGGGGGCAGGGGTGGCACTGTTTTTGAAAGAGATCAGGATAACCCCTTTAAGGACCTGCCCACCCAGAAGGTATATAGAGATTATTATACAGTAGTTTTGCATTTGGTTCATATCGGTTCTTTGTTGTAGACGTCTGTGCATATCAAAACAAACCGGACATGTGATTGTGGTCACGCGAGGGTCATGACACGCTCCATAGGAATGATGTAACATGTTCTCCAGTAGGATTTCTGCTTCTTACACTTAGCAGTCTGACACAGTGCTCTCTGCTGCCACCTCTGTCCATGTCAGGAACTGAATATTTGACTCTTGCTTTCTTACATAAGTTTTCCTAGAATGTAGAACAGGAAAGGGTTTCTGGTTAATAGGTGGCGTGGTGATGTCTCCTTTACTCCCTCTTGTGGCCATTCTGCAGTATTGCAGCACACTCGGTATTTGGAGATACAGGACCTTTTCATCTAACCATTTTTGAGGTATTAGAATCTTGTTGTGTTCTGGTGATGTAAGAATGAGTAATGATGATTCACTTTTCTTTATTGGGTCTGGTACTCTGTCATGTGACTCTGAAATTGACAGTTCTGATTCAGTCATTGCCTCTTTGCTATACTAAAACTTTTTTTTGTCCCCTGACAGGCAGCAATAAATGGCGTCATACCGCAAGAAAATGGAATTTTACAGAGGTACGTGCTGTGTGGTCATAGACTCATATCCCCCCCTCTGTCCATTATACATTACACGGACCCTAGTGGGCAAAGTTCAGACTGCGTTGTGCTCTTCACTTCAGCCACCTTTCCCTGAGTCCTGTATACCGCACCTGCTGCAGGAGTCCTGTATACCGCACCTGCTGCAGGAGTCCTGTATACCGCACCTGCTGCAGGAGTCCTGTATACCGCACCTGCTGCAGGAGTCCTGTATACCGCACCTGCTGCAGGAGTCCTGTATACCGCACCTGCTGCAGGAGTCCTGTATACCGCACCTGCTGCAGGAGTCCTGTATACCGCACCTGCTGCAGGAGTCCTGTATACCGCACCTGCTGCAGGAGTCCTGTATACCGCACCTGCTGCAGGAGTCCTGTATACCGCACCTGCTGCAGGAGTCCTGTATACCGCACCTGCTGCAGGAGTCCTGTATACCGCACCTGCTGCAGGAGTCCTGTATACCGCACCTGCTGCATACCATGCAGGCTGGTCATGTCTGACGCCCCCCGCCCCCTCCCTTGTTTTCAGCAGGATATTTTGTGCCCCATTTCGTTCCTCTTAGGGGAAGTCTCTTCTCTTTCTCCTCATTTCTGCACTACAGTTGTTCTCCTCTTGCAGGGTTTATTATAGCGTCATTATAGTCGGGGTCGTGTGTTCTGAATGATGGCGGGTGCAGTCATGTTATTGGAGGGACTGTTTACCATAGCCTAGGGCTATAGCTCTGTGCTGAGGTGACAACAGTAAAGATGATGTCTTTCTAGTGCTTAAACCTCATAAAACTTTTACTTTAAGGCATGGTGCGTTCACACGTTCAGGATCCGCAGTAGATTTGCAGCAGATTTGATGCTGTGTTCAGTTATTTAGATCAAATCTGCTGCGGATCTGCAGCAGAAAATCCGCGATATGGTGTGTGTAAAGCTACCCTAAAGTATGAGCAGCCGGCATCCCTGGATGGGAGACATGGCCGCTGTCCCGTCTTTCATCATCTCTTTCTCTCTCATTTCAGTGAGTACAGCTCTGAAACTATCCAGAATCCTGTTTTCGGTCCAGCCGCCATGCCCAACACCTCCGCCTCCATTGCTTCCTCCTCTTCATCCTCCGGCTCAGCCTTTCGCCCAGTAGTTCCAAGTCGACAGGTGGTGGAGCGTCTTTCCCGAATGTTGGATTTTAAAGTAGAATATAGAGAGAGGACGGCGGATGTGGTCCTCGAAGACAGCTGCACTGTGGGTAAGATGTCAGAGGGGAGGACCTCTCCTGTGTTCTCCACGTTGTGTGTGTGTGTGTGTATACATATATAGCAGGGATGGGGAACCTGCGGCAAAACTACAACTCCCATCATGCCTGGACAGCCTAAGCAAGTTGTAGTTTTGCAGCAGCTGGAGGACGGAAGGTTCCCCATCCTGCGGTAATTGATAGGACTGGACACTCACCAGTAAGTCCATGTACTCGGCTGGCCTGGCCGGGCACAAGTTGGTCCCAATAGGAAGGGAAAAAAACAAAAATAAAAACCCTTCCTGGATAACATGGAGCTGGCATTTCTTGAAAGGGATATATGGGAGCAGGTTTTTTTGTTTTTTTTAATTTTTAACAGTAATTGGCAGCCGGCAGGTTTCCTTCCTGTTTACATTGGGACATCATAAAAAAGCGCGGTGTGCGTCTGCAAGATTAAAGGGGTTTTCTTCTTTAATGTGAAATAAAACTTTCCGCTCATTTTCTTCTGACCGATACAAGTGACCTGTGTCCAATAATGGAACAAGATGCCTCTTGCCACAGAAACGTTGCCTAATTACTTTGTATGCTGTGCTGTGCACTTTGTGAATAAATGTAAACCCTTTTTTTCACCTCATCTGGAGTGGCGTCAAGCTACTTTACATATATATATATATATATATATATATATATATATATATATATATATATATATATATATATATATATATAAAATATATACATTAAAGCAGTGCTGCTTCTTCTTTTTACTATGTATCTATCTATCTATCTATATATCTATCTCCTATCTATCATCTATCTATCTATCTATCTATCTATCTCCTATCTATCTATCTATCTATCTATCTATCTATCTCCTATCTATCTATCTATCTATCTATCTATCTATCTATCTATCTATCTATCTATCTGTCTCCTATCTGTCTCTGTATATCTAATATGTATAATGCTTTTCTCTTTCATGCAGTTTCTGTATATTATAATATATATTTTCCTCTCTGTTTCCAGGGGATATAAAACAAATCCTAGAAAATGAGCTTCAAGTTCCGGCATCCAAAATGCTCTTAAAGGGCTGGAAATCTGGAGATGTGGAGGACAGTGTGAGTATGAGCTGCGTCTCCTATAGTCGTCCTTATGTTATAGTGCAGCAGCACGTGTTGAAGGGAAGGTGTCATCTAAATTTTCTGTTACTGATCATAGTCAGATACTAAACCGTGTTCTTTTATTCTAATCTGTTTCTATTTTCTCACTGTAATTATTTCATTAGTTATCCATTGTTAAGGGGGCGGTCATATTGCCTGGGCTGTTCTTAACAGCATTTAGTGACATGCTTTACAGCAAGGCTCATGCAGGGCTCCAGACTAAAAAATTTACCTAGGAGCCATTGGCTCCTAACCTGAAAAATTTAGGCGCCAAATAGAATATTTGGTCGCCAACATTTTAAAACATGTAAAATTAATGTTATGTTAAATGGGACTTACTGTGCGCAGAGGCCGCGGCAGCATCCTCCTCCTTTAGATCCTTTCTTTTCTTAGTTTGAAAACGTTCAACATGGCAACTTGCAGTGTATACATACACACACACTGAGGGAAGTGGTACTGTGCAGTGTATACATACACACACACTGAGGGAAGTGGTACTGTGCAGTGTGTATACATACACACACACTGAGGGAAGTGGTACTGTGCAGTGTGTATACATACACACACACTGAGGGAAGTGGTACTGTGCAGTGTATATACATACACACACACTGAGGGAAGTGGTACTGTGCAGTGTATATACATACACACATACTGAGGGAAGTGGTACTGTGCAGTGTATATACATACACACACACTGAGGGAAGTGGTACTGTGCAGTGTATATACATACAGACACACTGAGGGAAGTGGTACTGTGCAGTGTATATACATACAGACACACTGAGGGAAGTGGTACTGTGCAGTGTATATACATACAGACACACTGAGGGAAGTGGTACTGTGCAGTGTATATACATACAGACACTGAGGGAAGTGGTACTGTGCAGTGTATATACATACAGACACTGAGGGAAGTGGTACTGTGCAGTGTATATACATACAGACACTGAGGGAAGTGGTACTGTGCAGTGTATATACATACAGACACTGAGGGAAGTGGTACTGTGCAGTGTATATACATACAGACACTGAGGGAAGTGGTACTGTGCAGTGTATATACATACAGACACTGAGGGAAGTGGTACTGTGCAGTGTATATACATACAGACACTGAGGGAAGTGGTACTGTGCAGTGTATATACATACAGACACTGAGGGAAGTGGTACTGTGCAGTGTATATACATACAGACACTGAGGGAAGTGGTACTGTGCAGTGTATATACATACAGACACTGAGGGAAGTGGTACTGTGCAGTGTATATACATACAGACACTGAGGGAAGTGGTACTGTGCAGTGTATATACATACAGACACTGAGGGAAGTGGTACTGTGCAGTGTATATACATACAGACACTGAGGGAAGTGGTACTGTGCAGTGTATATACATACAGACACTGAGGGAAGTGGTACTGTGCAGTGTATATACATACAGACACTGAGGGAAGTGGTACTGTGCAGTGTATATACATACAGACACTGAGGGAAGTGGTACTGTGCAGTGTATATACATACAGACACTGAGGGAAGTGGTACTGTGCAGTGTATATACATACAGACACTGAGGGAAGTGGTACTGTGCAGTGTATATACATACAGACACTGAGGGAAGTGGTACTGTGCAGTGTATATACATACAGACACTGAGGGAAGTGGTACTGTGCAGTGTATATACATACAGACACTGAGGGAAGTGGTACTGTGCAGTGTATATACATACAGACACTGAGGGAAGTGGTACTGTGCAGTGTATATACATACAGACACTGAGGGAAGTGGTACTGTGCAGTGTATATACATACAGACACTGAGGGAAGTGGTACTGTGCAGTGTATATACATACAGACACTGAGGGAAGTGGTACTGTGCAGTGTATATACATACAGACACTGAGGGAAGTGGTACTGTGCAGTGTATATACATACAGACACTGAGGGAAGTGGTACTGTGCAGTGTATATACATACAGACACTGAGGGAAGTGGTACTGTGCAGTGTATATACATACAGACACTGATGATAGTGGGTTCACTGCTCTACATGTCCCCACAGCTTTTCGGGAGTCCTGAATGGCAGCTCTACATGCGGGTAGACACATCGCATTGGGATAAGCTGCTCTGAACGCTTGGAAAGCTGGATGAACACCAGTAAGGGACATATTAGACAAAGTGATTTTTTTAAAACAATGGCAAACAAGATCATTTATCGTTAACCTGAAATCGTTCACCGTCTCATTTGCAATCGTTAAAAATCGCTTCATCGCATATGACTCTTACAGTGAAGTTTAACAATGATTTTGCCGTCAGCACCAAAAGAACGATGAATGATTTCTTATTGGTCGTCTGATTGTTGCTGCATTTACACAAAATGATGATCACTTAAATTCAAACAATATAACGATAATTTGCACAATAATTGTCCCGTTTAATAGGGCCCTACGTCCTCCATTACAGCTCCCACAAGGGCTGTCATCCAGCTTTCCTAGAGCCCTGAATGACAGATAACCTATACAGGCTGCTTGCTGACTTCACCCAGCTTTTCCAGGGTCATGAGTGGCATGTAGATACAATCTACATGGGTTATGCTTCACTGAGCTACCGGAAAGCAGGGTCATCGGTCCTCCATTACAGCTCCCGCAAGGCTCTTGAAGACTGCTAGGGCTTAATGGGAGCTGTAGTTATGTAAACCCACAAGTTAGTGACGGCAACACATACGTTCAGGTTATCTGGTCGGCTGGGCAGGCAGGATTCAGGAGACGGTGCTGGTGAGAGGCGCTGGAGGAGTGTGGCGCCTCTGCGGCCGTCCGTCCAATGAATGACGGACGTGCTGGATGACGTCACTGGAGAAGCGTGTCCCCGCACACGTCATCCAGCACGTCCGTCATTCATTGGACGGACGGCCGCAGAGGCGCCACGTGCTTCTGTGCGGAAGGCGGAAGTCCTTAAAGAGACAGCCGCCGCCGGGGCCAGTCGCAAATGGCGCCCAGATTAATAAATCTGGGCGCCATTTGCAAGATGTTAGTCGCATTGGCGACCATTTTGGTCGCCATCTGGAGCCCTGCTCATGGACGTAGATGGCAATAGACAGACTCTGTCCCCTTGAGATGAATGTGAGACATTTCTTTTAATACGTTTCTTTAATCCATCTGTGTTGAAAGTACCATCGATAAATATGCTGTTCCTTTAGGTCAGGCCCTTCATCTGTTGCAAAACTACAATTCCTTTCTGGCACCAGTTGATTTGAATTCATTTTTTTTTTTTTTTTGTGAACAACCCCTTTAAGGTTGTCTAAATAAACTAGCAGCTTGGTGAGAGATCTGATTACATGCTGCCCATACAAATCTAGAGTTCAAGCGGAAGATGGGGAGTGAAGTAATAGATCTCACTCCAATGTGAGTAGAATAGGATAGAACATGTAGTGCTGGTCAGAGGGGGTCAGGGGTCATCCATTATTATCAGTCTTGCAGTTGATGGTCGGCACATGGCCGTTGTATTCTGGTTGCCTGATATCGGCCATGTATACTGATGCTATACACTTGGATACACATTGAAGTTTCTTCACCTGCCCACATGGAAGTTTAGAGGGATCTCTGTCTTCACATGACACAGTTGCTAAAGATAAAGTTAGTGGGTGGAAAGCGCATTCCCAGACCGGGGACGTCATCCTTTGTTTCCTTTCAAATCTGGAAATCCCCTTCAATTACTTGCTGGACCCGTCTGAACGCCATATGTATGAAATCCGGTCCTGTCTGTGGCCGTCACACCATACCTCCTGATCTGAGCGCCCTCATAGCTCCCATACCACTAGATTCTGATAGAGATATGCGTGTGTTTATGTACTGTGTGTGTATATGTGTATATATATATATATATATATATATATATATATATATGTATATAGGTTTTATGTGTCTGTATATCATTTGTAAATTGGAGTGGCAGTTTCCATTTCTGCAGTGTATCTGGGCTTATCACTGACCACATAATGGGGGGACTTGGTGTGTACAATGGTTAGGTAGGTGGTCTGTTTCACAGTAACCTCCACATGATGCCAGGACACAAGGTTTCCAGCAGCACATGGCCCATCACACTGCCCCCGCCATCTTGTCTTCCTCTCATAATGCATCCTGGTGCCATCTCCTCCCCATGTAAGTGACGCACCCGGCCATCCACATGATGGAGAACATGATAAATCCGGCCAGACACCTTGTTCCATTGTTCCACAAGTCATTTCTGATTCCAGCCACTTTTAAGGGAATGTGTCGTCAGAAAATCACTTACTGTATAAATGAGGTTTTTATTTTATACAGTTTTTTTAGTGACTTTTTTTTCTAATTTTCCATTTTTATATCTAGATTATAAAATAATCCTGATATCCTGCAGTTCTCATTCTCACCACTGGGGCTAAAACTAAGCTGAGACTTCCTGTTGTGTCTGTGGTGATAAGAGAAGGCTGCTGTAAAGTGATCTGTACAGCATTGCAGCGTCATGTGACACCAGTAGATAGAGGAGACAATAGCAGCTCCCTGTGAAATGATCTCTTCACAGGTCACAGAGCGCGCTCAGTAATGTCTCACATTCATCTCAAGGGGACAGAGTCTGTCTATTGTCGTCTATGTCCATGAGCCTTGCTGTAAAGCATGTCACTAAATGCTGTTAAGAACAGCTCAGGCAATATGGCCGCCCCCATAACAATGTGCAAATAGTGAAATAAATAAAAATTTAAATGAGGAAGTAGAAACAGATACATAAACTTGTTCTTTTATTTTAATCTGACTCTAATCAGTAAAATAAAATGTAATTGACACATTCTCTTTAAGTGATGGACAGCGGTCTCCATGGGGGTCTGACTGGTCAGTGACCCCGCAGCCCTGTGTGCATTAAGCTGCAATGCCCTATGTGATATGATATCTTTAGTTTTGGCTGTCCAGGCATGATGAGAATTGTAGTTTTGCAACAGCTGGAGGGCCGAAGGTTCCTCATCCTTGCCATAGAGGAAGCAGCTCTCAGGTGCGTTTTCATATTGATGCTCCTGTCTGTAGTTATTGCAGTCATTTCCTTTGCAATTGAATTGGAATAAGCTGCAGTACCAAACACAGCCACTATACCATGTATGGAGCTGTTCTTACTACACATTGAAGGGGATCTGGTGCTTGCAGCATATCAGCTGGTTGGTGGAGGGTGACATGTCACACCCCACTGATCTGATGTCAGTGTTAGTCATGGGCCATCAGAATTAAAGGCTCAAATGATCCCTTTAAGTGGGTAGTTCACAAAAAAAAACTTCTTTCAAATTAACTGGCGCCAGAGATTTGTCATTCACTTCTATTAAAGAAGTATTCCAGTACTTATCAGCTGCTGTATGTCCTGCAGGAAGTGGTGTATTCTCTCCCATCTGACACAGTGCTCCCTGCTGCCACCGCTGTCCATGTCAGGAACTGTCCACAGCAGGAGAGGTTTTCTATGGGGATTTGCTGCTGCTCTGGACAGTTCCTGACATGGACAGAGGTGGCAGCAGAGAGCACTGTGTCAGACTGGAGAGAATACACCTCTTCCTGCAGGACATACAGCAGCTGATAAGTACAGGAAGACTAGAGGTTTATTGTAGTAGAAATAAATCACAAATCTCTGGCACTTGTTGCGACCAGTTGATTTGAAAGAAATTTTTTTTAGTGAACAACCCCTTTTAAGCGTCATCAGATGACGCCGTTTCTGAGCGTGCTCCTTTCTTCGCTTCAGCGCCTTTCTTTGTCCTGATCCCCTATAAGATTTAGCTCTGAATTGGTTAATAATCCCTTCACACTATATCCCCAGTTAGTGGCACATGGGTGCGTGCGGAGGAACAGAGGCCCAGTGTGCCGGCCTATCATTTGATCGGACAGCCGGACTATTTTTGGAAGGTTTGGACTTTAAATAGCAGCGGGCGGCCGGTGAATAAAGGCGCTGTTCTCCGCTCAGATACACGCTGTTCCTGGCCGCTTCTCTCCTCAGCACTGAGCAGGTCAAATTACCAAAAGAAAGAAAAACACTCACGGGGTGGGGGGGAGGCCCCGGAATACAGAATGCCTGAGCGGCAGCCCTGACCTAGCACCAGGGGTCACGCCGAGGGTCCGTCCATGTGTGCTGGGCTTACTGCACCAACGTCCAACACACACCACATACAGCCAAAACAGAGGGAGCCAGGCTGTCCTCTATCCTGGGCGGCATGTCCGGGGGAGAACTGTTTCTTATTGAGGAGGTTGAGCTGTGTGGGGAGTCTGACAGGCAATGCTCCATGGGAAACAGATGCAGATTAGCCCCTTTTAGAAGGAAGAAAACTGTCTCTGTACTGCCACCTGTTGGAGGTAGCTGCTCTGTAGTTTAAAGGGGAACTCCAGGAGAACAAAAAATGTTTTTAAATGAGCTGGTAAATGACTTCTATGTAAAAATCTTCCATTACTTATCACCTGCTGTATGCCCTGCAGGACTTGGTGTATTCTAGCAACATGGTCACAGGTACCACTAAACCCAAAACCAGACCCCCTCCCCGCTCTATACTGAGAAGTACCGCAACACAGCTGTCTACTGCTTGGCTAATATCTATGGCCGTGTTACAATAACTTGTACCCCAAAGTTTCTATAAAACGATTAGGCTGTGTTCACACTACGATTTTGCAATCAGTTTTGCAAAAAGTGGATGAAAACAGATGTAAAAACGGATGCAACTATGTGCATCAATTTTTTTCCATTGACTTCAATTATAAAAAAAACGGATTTGTAGTTTTTTTTGCCGGACAAAAAAACGTGGTCGACCACGTTTTTTGTCTGTCAAAAAAAAGAAAAACTGATCCGCTTTGATTCGTTTTTTTTTTTTTATAGTGAAAATCAATGGAAAAACGGATGCACACAGTTGCATTCGGGGTTTTTTTCATCCATTTTTTGCAAAAAATGGATGAGGAAAACTGATGGCAAAAACGTAGTGTGAACCCAGCCTGATATGGAAAATTAGCCTATTACCACTAATTGGTTCATGGAAAAGGGCAATCGGCCAATAATGAGGGGTTTAAGTGGCCACTTGACTATTCATCTAAAAGATCAGTTAATGATCTCCGATCACAGGGATCATACGCTTTTTAAAAAAGAGCAATTCCCATGTTATAAAGGCCTTAAAGGGGTACTCTGTAAAAAAAATGTTTTTTTTAAATTAATTGGTGTCAGAAATTTATATAGATTTGTAAATTACTTAATATTTTAAAATATCCAGTCTTCCAGTACTTATCAGCTGCTGTATGTCCTGCAGGAAGTGGTGTATTCTCTCCAGTCTGACACAGTGCTCTCTGCTGCCCCCTCTGTCCATGTCAGGAACTGTCCAGAGCAGGAGAGGTTTTCTATGGGGATTTGCTGCTGCTTTGGACAGTTCCTGACATGGACAGAGGTGGCAGCAGAGAGCACTGTGTCAGACTGGAGAGAATACACCACCTCCTGCAGGACATACAGCAGCTGATAAGTACTGGAAGACTGGAGATTTTTAAATAGAAGTAATTTACAAATCTTTATAACTTTTTTTTCTAAGAGTGCCCCTTTAGTGCTTTTTTTTTTTTTTTTTCTTTAAGGCTCCGATCACAGGCTGCCTGTGCTCGGAGATCATTAACTGATCTTTTAGACGATTAATCGAGTGGCCGTTCAAACCCCTTGTTATCGGTCGATTACCTTTTTACATGCACTTCCCCGCTCTGTACTGATGATGGTGCGTTTACACATAGATTTATCTGACAGATTTTTAGCCAGGAATGAATTTGGAAAGAGGAGAAATCTCAGTCTTTCCTTTATGACCTGTTCCCTGTTTACAGTCTGTTCCTGGCTTTGGCTTCGATGATCTGTCAGATAAATCTGTCTGTGTAAAGGCACCATTAGATCCCTTTGGGTTGAGCGGTAGCTGTCACCATGTTGCTGCCCCTGGATCAGGGCTTTGCCATGGATATGTCCCATGCTAGTTCCGTACATAAACCCTATTTTAGAGTAATATTATTATTATTAATAATAATAATAATAATAATAATAATAATAATAATAATAAATATTATTATTGGTATTATTATTATTAGTAGCATTATTATCAGCAATGCAGTCTGGGTATGCTGGGAGTTGTAGTCTCACAACCAGTTGGCGCGGAATCTGTTGGCGCTATACAAATAAATATTATTATTATTATTATTATTATTATCTGTAATCAAGCTCCCTTCTCTATAAGCCTGTGTGACATCCACCATGTGTTGTATTATACTGTTACACCACATAATAACACTTATATAAAGCTATGTGACAGTCCTTATATATTGATGCGCTGTATTTGTCTTTTCAGACCGTCCTGAGAACTCTTCACCTGCCAAAACACAATAACCTGTACGTCCTGACGCCAGACTTACCGCTTCCATCTATGTCCAGCCAGTCAAGGTAACACGTCCATATCCGCTGTTTCAGCTTCTACTATGTTGGTGCACACACCCCTCTGATGGTTAGACGCTAGGAAGTCCCTTCTAGCAATGAGTTGGATATAGGGATATTTGCACAGTAACTTTGTATAGCACCATAATAAGGTAGATCAGATCAGGCGTTTGGCTCGGTTTCCCTTCGGCACAGGAGCACCAGAGGAATACTGATGTTTGAACCAATCTTGTTTGTTTGCATGGCAAACTGTGTTTGAGCTGTTCTCTTCATCTCCTCCTCCCCCCACTCTTCCGAGATGGCTTATATAAACAAGTATGCTGTCTTTGCACTCTGTAATGCCTGGAGGGTCAGTCGGGTCATCGCCAATTTGACCTCAGATTAACCGTCCCAGCATTACAGAGTGCAGACAGCCAGGTAGGGAAACTTTACATGAGTCAGAAGGGAGCGGGGGGGAGGAGGACATGGAGAGAAAAGCTCACACACAGATTTCTGTGTCTTCAGCAAAAAGCAGCAGGTCAGAACTGGGGGAAGGAGATAATATGTATGGAAGGAACTGGGAATCTTCAGGAGGAGGGATAATTCGACAATTATTTTACCTAACTGGACAACCCCTTTAAGTTATGACCTGGTTTATGGTGCTTTTTGCAAAAAAAAAAAAAGTGTCAGCTTTGAAAATCCTCTCCCATTTATATTATCTATTAATATATATATTTATTTATTATTTGCACTAGATGTGTATTCCTGCATGATGGGAGAGGCCGGCTGTAGTGAACTGAGGTTGGAAGGGGTTAATTCTCTGCATATAGAATTGCGCTACAGTTTCTACTCTTTTCCTGTGGTTCAGCTGACATTGTGATGACACCCAGGGTGCCGATGTCTGTGTGTCTGTCTGCAGATCTGTCATCATGGCTCTGATCTCTCCTGTCATCTCCTCTCAGGCGTTCTTCCTCCTCCCGTCTGTTATCGGCCCTGTCATTGCTGTTCTTGTTTCTATGTAATACACAGCATAGGATCTAAAATACTATTGTAATATATGGCGAGTGATGTAGTGTGTAATAGATTTTATATTACACACTACTTCTGTACTGTATATGCACTCCAGCTATCGTATACAGTGCTGTATTGTATATTACGCCTCACCAGCTAATCTTACCATGTTCCACTCCTGATCCACGCTCTCAAAAACTTTCGAATACCGAGCAAAGTTTGAATTTCAAGTGTTACTTCCAGGTAAATTTTCTTTGGACCCACAATTGCGGCACGGGTCACTATTCTCTATTTAATAGGCCCGTGCATTGCAGTCAATTGATGGAAGGTGTGAATGTAGCTGTAAAGCGTAACTGTCATTTCAGAGTCATTTTTCTGAAAACATTAAATATCAACAGTACAAGCGATTTTAAGAAACTCTGTAATAGGTTTTATGTACTAAAAGAGTTTAGTACTCCCCCCTCACTGCAGAAGCAGCAGGATTTCTGTCTCCATTAAGTGGCTATGGAGAGGGGAGGGGCTGAGAGGAGTGACAGAGCAAGGAGCAGTCCTGCACAGCACAACACCCTGCAATCTTCTCTCAGTAAGTTCATAGATAAGCACTGACCTTTCTGACACCTGAATTTAGCGGTTTAGGTGCCCAGACTACAAAAGGTCTACAAACAGCTGACCTTCATGTCCCCTCTTCCTGCTCCCTCATCTCCCTCAGCCCCTCCCCCCTTCATAGGCTTACAATGGAGAGAGCAGAGCCCGTCTTCACTGGCTTCTCTGTAATGAAGACGTGTTTGCCTGATAATGCACAGATAAGAAGTCGGGGGGAGGCTGGGAGATTGCTTCTTGAGTACAGAAGGAGGCTTTTTTGGCTGATGAAACCTATTACAGAGTTTCTTAAAATCGCTTGTACTGTTGATATTTAATACTACTACTAATACTACTAATACTAATACTACTAATACTACTATATTTTATACTACTGATTTCTGCAATAAAAAAAACAAACAAAAACATGACAGTTACGCTTTAAGTGTCCACTATACGATTGTCTTTTACCAGCCTGGCTGCACTGTATGTCACTGTATTTCGGATTCTGTATTAGTGCTTTCTAGGGTGGTTCTGAAGTCTCTCTCTGTATATATATATATATATATATATATATATATATATCTTTGTGTGTGTGTGTATAATAATTCAATAAAATCGCTCTCTTTTGTCAGAATTGTGAGAAGCCGAGGATTTAGAAAATCTTCTAAAACCACAAGGGGGCGCAAGAGAAAATGTATTTTGCATGAATGAGAAACTGCTCCTGATTGATTCTTTGAGCAAATTACACACAAAGCTACCTGTAATGTGATAGATACATATAGAGAGTGATAGGTGGGGGATAGATAGATAGGTAGTAGATGAGTGAGAGTGTGTGTTAGGAGATCCATCCATCCATCCTCCCTCCCCCCCCCCCTTTTTTTTAAATTAAATCTTTTATTTTTTTTACATATAAAAAAAAAAATTACAAATATCTGCAACCACAATGTGTCACAATCAGCTCGTAATACTTGGCTTATATCCCCTACCCTCCTCCGTCCTTGAAGAAAAAGAAAAAAAAAGCACCTTTACATAAATACCAACATACCGACCATAGAACAGTTATGTACTAAGTATCAGCCCTTCCAGCATATCTCGCCATTTTCTATATATTGCAGCATATTTTACACCTACAGAGCGCTTTTTCAGAGTTTTTTTCGCCAGTATTTGTTCATAGTCCCTATTTCTCTACTAAGGCCATCCATTCTTCAAAGCAGGGGCTGAATCGCTAAACCACTTTCTAGAGATCACAACTTTCACTAGCATAAATAATGTGTTCATCAAGGAGCCCTCCTCTCCTTCCCATCATTAGGATACACCCCCCCCCCCCAAAAAAAAAAAATATATAATCTCCCCAAATCCTCTCCAATGCTCAACTTAATTTCCAAATATTCCGTTACCATTGTCCATAATCTCTGCATTTTCTCACAACTCCGTAATAAGTGGTGAAAGTCTGCTTGTTCTGTAAAGCATTTTGGGCACTCTGTGGACGTGGACTCCGTAGAATTCCTGCAAGCCCTTATATACAAACTGCGCAGAGAATAATATACTGTATTTAAATTTTTTTTAGATTTTTAATTGTATTAATGTGTATGAGGCATCTTGTGAGGAAGTTTTTATACTAAGAATATTTGACTAGTTATCTCCCAAAATTGCATATATGTAATGAATTATTTTCTGTTCCCCAACCTTCCAGATATCCTTGCTTAGTGTATGAGAAAATGCATCTTTCACCGGGGCATACCAATGCAATGGGGCAACACATGTGCTTCTGTTACCCCAAAACAATTCTTACATTCTACAAATGAGAGAAGTTCCTTAAGTATTTGTGAAATTGACTTTACACCTTTTTGTATCCAAAACTGAGTTATCTATTTTCATAAATTCGCTCACTTTTATTCCACATAGGAGGGAATTCAAATCCTCCTTTTATTCTACATAATTTTTTTTTTTTTTCTTTTAAATTAAAAATTTTTATTCAATTTTCACAATTTACAGTAAAAGGAAACAAAGAACATCTGGCATCCTTACGGGCGCCAAGGCACTCATACAACTGAAACCAGCAGAAATGCAAACAAATATAGGCCCATGACCGGGAAAACGGGCCGAACAAAACAAACCACGGCTCCCATACAAAACAAGCTTTACCATCAGTAAAGGTAGGGAGTGACCAGGGGGGAGGATGAAGAGAGGAGAAAGAGGTGGGGAAGAAGGGAAGGGAGTAGAGAGAGTACAGGGAAGGGGGGAAGTGGGGGAATAGATAGCTCCTCACTGAGCCAGTAAAGATCTATATTCAGCGTTGTCTGTGAACTGATCCCAGTAAAACCATGTCCGATAGAATCGGGAATTCCGATCGTGCAGCTGGGCAGTGAGGTTCTCCATGCATTTGATCTCTTCTACTTTCCGGAGCTACATGGAGAGACTGGGTGGGTTGGGTTGGCGCCACAGGGCGGGAATACAGGCCCGGGCAGCGTTGATCACGTGTCGGAGAACTGAGAGACGGTAGCTCCTGGGTGGAATGTCGGACAGTTGCAGGAGGAATAGCGCAGGAGAGAAAGGGAGCTGGCGGTCAGTGAAGGTGGAGGTAATACGCTACACTTCCCTCCAGAAGGGAGTTAATTTGGGACAGCGCCAAAAAATATGTAAAAGGGATCCTTCTCCGCCGCAATTCCTCCAACATTGTGGGGACACTTCAGGAAAAATCCGATGCATGCGGGTAGGAACCCGGTACCACCGAGAGAATAGCTTATACCCAGCTTCCTGAAGACGAGAGGCGATCGAAGAGGAGTGAGTGCATGTAAACACGCGGTCCACTTCCGCCGCAGAGAAAGAGGTATTCAAGTCCTCTTCCCAGGCAGTAAGGAAGGAAGGGGGAGGCTGTTCCGGGGGGGGGGAACCCAACATGGCATACAGTAGAGAAAGAGTGTGTTTATGGTGGCCAGAGCTCAGGCAAAGAGATTCGAATTGGGTAAGCGCCCGGGCAAAACAGGTCGGAGGGTAAGCATATAGTGGTGAAACTGCAGAGACCTCCAGAACGCCAGGGGGGGCGGGGTCCGATTATCATTAAGGTCCGTAAGAGATGGCCGAGCCTCGCAAAAAGTCACCTGTTCTGAACCACGTGCGGAAAACGGGGTCTTCCATCCCCGGAAGGAAGGCCGGATTGCCCAGTATGGGAAACAGGGGGGACGGCTTTGGGGGCAGAAAGCCAGAGGAAAGATGTTTATGGCAGACACGGAGCGTCGGGGCAATGGTAGGGTGAAAATTTACGAGACGGGCTGAAGCCGGCAGCCATGGTGCCGCTATCAGGGGCAGCTGCGAGAGCGCCACTTCTAGGTTTACCCACAACTTTGTGGAGGCCAGTCCAGGACCCTAGACAAGTGGGCTGCCACGTAATATTGGTGAAGGTTAGGGAGGCCTAAGCCCCCTTGTGACTTGTGTCGGCACAAGATATCTTTCCTTAGCCGGGGTTGCTTATGCGCCCATATAAATTTAGTGAGGAGCGAGGTGAGCTGCCTAAAGTATGACATGGGTACCGCAACTGGAAGGGCCTGGAAGAGGTGCAGCAGGCGAGGCAAGATATTCATTTTAAAGATTGAGCATCGGCCAAACCAAGAAAAGGTGCCCTTGTGCCACCGAAGCAGATCTTTCTCGACTGTCTTAAGCATAGGCGGGAAATTGGCTTTAAATATATCCAAGGCGGATGGTGTAAGCTTGACCCCCAAATATTGAAGAGAAGAACGAGACCAGCGAAAAGGGAAAGATGTCTCGAGAGAGGCCACTATAGAAGGAGAGAGAGATGTCTCGGACTTTTGAAGGTTAATTTTATAATTAGAGAGCGCCTGGTAGCGTGATAGTTCCGAGAGGAGATTGGGGAGAGAGACAGTGGGTTGGGTAAGAAAGAATATAAGGTCATCCGCGTACGCGGCAACCCTGTGTTCCACTGACCCCACTCGGACCCCGGAGATGTTCGGGCTTTTCATCACGTGCCGGAGTAAGGGTTCCAGCGTTAGGATGAAGATAAGAGGGGAAAGAGGACAGCCCTAACGCGTTCCATTGGAAATAGGGAATGTTGCAGAGAGAAGGCCATTGACCGAGACCTGGGCCGAGGGGTGGGAATATAAAGAGCCAATCCACTCCAGCATACGCGGGCCAAGACCGATATGTCTGAGAGTGGCAAAGAGGAAATGCCAACCTACTCGGTCAAAGGCCTTCTCTCTGCGTACGTGGACAGGAACATAGTGGGGAGACCCGAGGAACGGGCATAATGAGCTATATTAATGGCTCTGATGATATTGTCCCGAGCCTCCTGCAGGGGCATGAATCCCACCTGGTCCGGGTGTATAATGGTTTTCAAAAGGGGGGTGAGACGAGCCGCTAAGATTTTGGAGAAGAGTTTAAGGTCAAGGTTCAGGAGGGAGATGGGGCGATAATTTTGACGTTGTGAGGGGTCTTTACCGTCTTTAGGGATGACCGATATATGGGCACGTAGGGTGTCGGCAGGGAGGGTGGAGCCAGTGGAAACAGAATTGAAGGTGGAAAGAAAGTGGTCTCGGAGTAGGGGGTGAAAGTCTTGTAGTAAGGCAGAGTGAACCCGTCTGGCCCAGAGGCCTTACCCGAAGGGGACGTCTTGAGCGCCCATTCCCATTCAGTAGTCGTAATGGGGGCTTCAAGCTTCGACACACTCTCCTCAGGCAAGACCGGAAGGCCAGAGTCTGTGAGATAGGAGGCAACAGCGGAGGGGAGGGATGTCGGAAGTATCGAGGAGGCAGGCGGTAGATCATAGAGATTGACATAATAATCCCAGAAGGAGTCAGCAATTTGAGAGCTGAGAGTCAGTTTGGAGCCTGAGGGCGATGTGACGTGGGAATGAACGAACAAGCTCTTTGCAGACGCAGGGCTCGAGCTAGGGTCTTGCCCGGCTTATTGCCGAACTCCTAGTAATGACGGCGACATCTACATATTTTCTTTATACCAAACTTTAATGTATAACTCCACTTTGTGATATGATCGTGCAACCACCACAGTTTGCTTCTACCCCCTCTATGGCATCAGTAACTTTACCTTTGCCGTGGTACATTATGAATCTTTATGTTGGGACTGACTGCCCTCTCTTTACATCCTGTGCTTTCATTGACAAAAATTATTTCTGAAAATCTGGAATCGCCGCACCCCCTTCCCACGCTAGCTGGGTCCAGGCATCATATCTCCTTCCCCCCATACAAAGTGATTCAATAAAACTGCCATTTTATTAAACCAAGAATTGGAAATCCAAACTGGGGCAGAATCCTCCCTCCCTTCAATACGGTGCCGTCATCCTGTCCCTTTAGCAGAAAAGCCCCCTCTTCGCTTTATGGTCCACAGTTGGCACAGTTGTTTTTTTTGGCTTGTACTCACCCTTTTTCTTCCTCCAAACACGGTGAGTGGAGATGATACCAAAAAGTTCTATTTGTTCTTATATGACCACATGTCCTTCTCCCATGTCTCCTCTGGATCAGCCAGATGGTCATTGGTGATGTCACCCGGGCCTGGACATGTGCTGGTGTGAGCAGAGGGACCTTGTGTGCCCTGCAGGTTCATGATCCATGACGGCATAGTGTGTTACTAATGGTAATCTTTGGGACTGTGGCCCCAGCTCTCTTCAGGTCAGTGACCAGGTCCTCCTGTGTGGTTCTGGGCTGATTCCTGCCCTTTTTCAGAATCATCCTTACCCCATGAGGCGACATCTTCCATGGAGGCCTAGATCGAGGAAGATTGACAGTCATCCTGTGTTTTTCTTCCATTTTCTAATAATTGCAACAAGAGTTGTTGCCTTCCCACCAAGCTACCTTTTGTCCTGTAGCCCATCCCAGCCTTGTGCAGGTCTACAGTTTTGTCCCTGATGTCCTTAGACAGCTTTCTGGTTTTGGCCATGATGGAGAGGTTGGAGTGTGAGTGTGTGGACAGGTGATTATTATACAGGTAACAAGATGACACAGGTGCAGGCAATCCAGGTAATGAGGGCAGAGGAGGAGCTTCTTATAGAGGAACTAACAGCTCTTTGATCACCAACCGACCAGCAGGAATTCTGCTTCTCAATCAGCAGTGTATCAATTACTTATTCCCCCCTGCCCCCCCCCTCTGTATATGGGGCCATATGGTGAGATAGCCGTATCCATTGTCGGTGGATTCCCACTGAATTGTTGCAGTATAATGTGAGTTGTGGTCTCCGTCCCATTCCATCATTGGGATTAGTGCCCCGTGTTTGCTTTCCGTCTGTAAGTCGGGGCTGGCGTGCTTCCGTGCTGCACAGGCTTGGGAGATTTGCATACGTTCCAGGTTTTTAAGTGGCGTCTGTTTGCAGCAAATGTGAAATCTCGGGCAGCATTATCTCCAACAAACATTCCATCTCCATACTGATTTCTTATTTTGTGTTAATGTAAATAAGCTGTAATTACTGTAAATGTGATCGGTAGCTGACATGAGCCGCTATAAATCTGCAAGCTTACAAGCCGACGCTTTAATTGACAGGTTTGGCAGTGTTTAATTTTAAATCCCAACAGAACGTCTACGAGAAAATAAAAAGCGAGTAATTGTGCGCCTTGTTGCAGATGAGGCAGGAGGCGCCTCCAAAAAAATCTTCGGATTTACAGTGTACAAAGCCAATTTTTTTTAAACCTGAAATCCCTTAAAAGGTTAAAGGGGTAGTTCAGCAAAAATATTTTCCCTTCAAATCAACTGGTGCAAGAGATTTGTAATTTACTTCTATTAAAAAATCTCCAGTCTTCCAGTACTTATCGGCTGCTGTATGTCCTGCAGGAAGTGGTGCATTCTCTCCAGTCTGACACAGTGCTCTCTGCTGCCACCTCTGTCCATGTCAGGAACTGTCCAGAGCAGGAGAGGTTTTCTATGGGGATTTTCTGCTGCTCTGGACAGTTCCTGACATGGACAGAGGTGGCAGCAGAGAGCACTGTGTCAGACTGGAGAGAATGCATCACTTCCTGCAGGACATACAGCAGCTGATACGTACTGGAAGACTGGAGATTTTTTAATAGAAATAAAGTACAACTCTCAGGCACCAGCTAATTTGAGGGGGAAAAAATGTTGCTGAACTACACCTTTGAAGGGAAAAGTCCTTAAGTTTAATTATGTTTTAATATAGGGTAATAGAAGGTTGCAACATGGCACACTTACCAGGTAGCATAGAAGCATTAGGGTATTGCAAAGTGAGGAATTTCAGGATGAATCCGCACTGTATTTTACATGTATTCTGTTTGAAATCCCTTAGAATTTATTGCGGTTTGGCATTTCCGCATTTCACCACTCGAATTCCGCACAAATTCTGCACCAACTTAAGAAGAGGAAATATTCCTCTTCAATTCCTCAGTGTGGACATCCCCATATTTTTAGCATTTGTGTCAACTTTATTCCTTTTTTTTTTTTCATATAGCTCTCCTAATACAGCCTATATTTCCCATGATGCCCCTGGATTTGCATATCGTCTCTCCACTGCACTTCCTTGTAATATCTGTAATATAAGTGTAGAGGACAGATTGGTGATTTAGATCTTCTGTTCCCTACCTTACATTGTGGGGTCTCAGTGCACTCCTATGTGATGCAGCTTCTCTGTGCCTGCACTTCTATGTGTAGTGCAGCATCTCTGTGCCTGCACTCCTATGTGGAGCAGCTTCTCTGTGCCTGCACTCCTATGTGATGCAGCTTCTCTGTGCCTGCACTCCTATGTGGAGCAGCTTCTCTGTGCCTGCACTCCTATGTGATGCAGCTTCTCTGTGCCTGCACTCCTATGTGGAGCAGCTTCTCTGTGCCTGCACTCCTATGTGGAGCAGCTTCTCTGTGCCTGCACTAAACCGTGTTTGGGCAGGATTCAAAAGAGTGGCACACCATGTTTTTCGATCCTGCACAAAAAAAAAGTATACATCCAGGAAATGGACAGAATGTATTTGGTATGACTACTTTCTGCCCATTCAAGTCAATGGGCCCTTAGCAACACATTGCACTAAGCATCCATGTCCATTTCCATAGGCTTCTGGCATGGGGCAAAAAACGAAGTGTGAACCTGGACAAAGCTTGTACTAAGGGTTTGACAGTGTTAGTAAATTGTGGAGGAAGAGAACAAACCGTTCTTGGTTCTGCGGGGTACAGATAGATGAGGAAACACTCATTGCCTTATGGAGCCCATTGCTGTGCTAATCAACGGCAAGAAAAAGTCCTGTGCCCCCATAATCTTGGTTTTTCTGAACCTGCTTATTTATATGTTGAACCTTAAGAAGAAGAAAGTCATGGCTCTACTGGAGATGGGGAGATTTGGTTCATAGGAAAACATTGACTTTCCATATTTTTTATTTGATAAGATGCACTTCTATCCCGCAGATGGGGTGGCTGGACAGTGTCAGACCACCCTGACTGCCCCCTAGTGGTCCGCAATGCACTGATTTACTGCTGTGCCTGACGTCTGGGTGAACAGTGCTGTGACTGATCGCTGCACAGTCCTCTCTTTTGTCCGATCAGTGAGATCAGTGCCGGACAGGAGAGGAATCTGGATGGGATGTGCATGGAAAAGCCCCTGAGAACCCAGAACGGAGCTGAAGCAGGATCTTCAGTGATGTCACATGACTGTAAAAAATGTGCACTACCAATACTGTAGCTAGACACAATCTGTATTAAAATGTGTGTGTGTCTGTATGTAGCAGAGCTGTTTGTGTGTGTATGACGTAGCAGACGTGTGTGTATGTATATTGATGCAGCACCGTATGTGACTGTATGTTTTTGTAGCAGAGCTGTGTGTGTATGACGTAGCAGAGCTGTGTATGGTGATGTAGCAGACGTGTGTATGTATATTGATGCAGCACTGTATGTGACTGTGAGTATGTTTTTGTAGCAGAGCTGTGTGCGTGTATATGAGGCAGCAGAGCTGTGTGTGTATTTTGCTTGCTGCAGAGCTGCGTATGTGTGGGTATAATGTACTGTCATGTTGAGTATTAAAGTGGCCCATTCATTTCAATGAAGTTTGACCCCTTCACTGCCTAAATTAGCATAAAATATAATTTTTGCCTTTTTTCGATTGTCTAAACCAGGGGGCGCGTCTTCTAGTCAGTCAGTCTTATAAACTGAAGAATACAGTATATGGTTTATGCCGCAGTTATGTATTGCTCTGTAATAAGAGTGTATGCCCATGTCATTACGGTAGATTAACACAACTAGTTTGGACTCCTCCCTGTCCTTTGGGTGCTGACATTGTGATGTGTGTTATAACACTTCTTGGTGGATTTGTGTGGTCCGGGACCCTGCGGAGATGCTGCTTGTACGTGTTTAGCTAATTAGATATAGTAATTATGTGAGTGTTAGCTGTGTGTCTGGGATGGAACGGCTCGGAGGACACCTTTCTGTGTGTTTGGTCAGTACAGTAGCAGCTCCTGTGCCGGGGTGGAGGTGTGCCCGGGCTTGTCGGAGCGGCACTGCTGGGTCTCCCAGAAGGATGAGCGCTCTAGTGGAGCACGCTGCTACTTGTCTGCTCTGACTCTGTCTCTATTTCTATTCCCCCAGCTCCCAACAGGAGTCATTAAACCAGAACTATATGCTGATCATCACTCACCGCGAGGTCAAGAGGGATTACAACCTGCAATTCTCTGGGAACTGCACCATACAGGAGGTGAGAGAGGTGTAGCCAGGACACCCGCTTTAACAGTAATAACCTTTCCTGTAAAATTATTAAGTGTTCCTGCAAAATGACAAAGACCTGTCACATGTAGTGGTGTTCCATGAAGGCGCCTTCACTCGCACGGCTTCTCATGAATCGATAAGCGAGGAGCCATGCTGCTGAATGGATTAACAGGCTTCTATGTAGTTTTGTATCAATAGATCGAAAGATGGAATATTTCTAGTGTTCTGTCCTTGGTAGATGTATCAGTGGGTCACAGCTGGGGGAAAATCAGCAGATTACAGCATCCTGATGGATCCTAATGGGGATGTAAACTTTTTTTTTCCTATGGTGCCCTGTTTCGGCCATCACTACAAGGGGGAGCTCAGTATTCATTAGGGGCTGTGCGTAAAGCACTGGGTAGGTGGTCTTTTCTGTGCATGGAGGGGTTAATCTTCACCCCTAGATGGTAAAACTAATACATTAATAAAACTGGTAATAAAATGTCACAGCAGAGCACCATAGTACAGATACCATGTACCTCATTCTAACATCCCCTATCCGGATCTATCAGCTGGTTAGTATGACCTTTAAGTGCTATAAAGGGAATCTTTTACTAGGTTTATGCTGCATAATTGATAGCGGCGTAAACTAGTGACAGAAATGATGAACAGATCAGTGTTTTGCTTACATCTTTCTGTTCAGCTGTTCTCCTAACATGCAGGAGAATAGACTTTATGCAGTACCACACCACTTTATGCCATACCACACCACTACCTTCACCCTTTAGCTGCTGATTGACAATTGTCGTCTGCCTATATACAATATAGATAGGCAACTGTAATCAGTGGCTGGTGGGTGGAGTATGCTGGTGCTCATGACTATCTGGGACTACTGAGCACATGCTCCTAATGGGGAGGACTACTTATTGTCCATGTTATTCAGGAGGATATCTCAGGATCAGCTGCACAGGACAATGTAAGTGATACATCATTCTGTTCAGCTTCTCTGTTACTAGTTTATGCCACCCTGAGATAGGACGCCATAAACCTACTGACAGATCCATGTTGTTTCCAAGATCTCTCTAACAAATACTGACACCCCTACCCCTGCCGCAGGGGTGCCCAAATTTAGATTAGCTGTTAAACCAATAGCATATACATAAAAAAATGCTATGTAAGGGATCAATGGATGGAGAGATAATTGAACCTGAAAGAAAGAGAAGGGTTCACAAGTTATAAAGTGTTTACTACAGAAAACCAAGTGACAAGAGCCGCAGAGAAGAGTGGGATGAAAGTGATCAAGTATCCCCACGCCTTGGCCAAGCAGATGATGGTGGGATCTCCGTCTGGTGCTGATGTTAGGAATCATATAAAGAGGAATATCCTGTTGCGCCATTTATGATCTGCGGCTGCACATAATGGGTCGGGGTGATGGCGATCATTACCTCAGCAGTCAGTGCACAGGGGATATGGACATTTTGGACGCTTCTCTTTCCATTGATGGTAATTAAGTTTGCTGATGAAAAATCTTTATAACTCACAAAGAGCGGATCTGTCACAGCTTTTCAAAAACGTGATACGTGATTATATATATATATATATAAACATTATGGAATCATTGAAAACAATTCAGATGTGAAATGATGAAGCCTGGAATCTTTGCAGCTCAGACTGCACTAATGAGATATATATTATTTGTTTTTCACCTCTACTTGATTTTACTGTAATGAATGCTAGAAATGGCCTCTGTGCAATGCTCTGCAGCAAGAAGCGGCCACCTGCTGGTTGTATGGGGTATATACACCACACTCTCCTGGGGGTAAGGCCGTGTATGCAGAACAAAATAGAATGGTACCGGCTTTGCTGGTCGCTTCACTTCAGAGCAAAGTTAAAGAAATGTCCAGGTGCACAAAGTTGCAGGAGTGCGCACCATCTTATAAAATGGGATAGAAACCTGAGATTTTGTTTCTTTTATGTGAGAAAATATATGACCATATTGTGCTTGTATTATTCATCCCCACAGTGACCCTTCCAGTCTTTTCTAACTGATGCTCCGGTAGTCTGCTGTGGATTTGTGTGATCCCTTTAAATGAACACGTAGCCTTCGTGTTATACTTGCTTTCATCCTACCTCTGTATATAGGGCAGCCCAAGGGGACACAACTGACCCCCCCCCCCCCCCCCCCCCCCCCCCAATATCTGCTTTTATTGTTACATTACTGCTCACATACATAGTGATCTGACATGGTTGCCATATGGCGCAGTTGCACTGGGTCACATAAACACTGAGCAGCACTATTGGATCTGGTGCAACCACGCAAGAGGGCAGCTATGCCAGATCGTCCATAGGACTGGTGCTGTGCCCCGTTTCAGTCTGGGGGGCAACAGATAGGGTGCCCGGTGCAATGGATTCACCTTGTAGCATCTGTGTGGCCTCGAAATTGCAGCACATGTGTGAACCTGTCTTTAGTGATGCGTACCTGTAGCATTTATATGAACATCACATTGTCATGACTCTTAAGCAGTGCCACATTAATGCCACTTATCTCTTCCTGTGAATGTGGGACGTTCACTCCCCTGTGCCAACTATTGCTTCATGGGTTATATATTGCTTCCATTTTCTTAAAGTGACTCTGTACCTACAATCTGACCCCCCCCCCCCCCCCCCCCCCCCCACGCCAAACCACTTGTACCTTCGGATAGCTGCTTTTAATCAAAGATCTGTCCTGGGCTTCGTTCGGCAGGTGATGTAATTATTGCCCTAAAAAAAAAAAAAAACTTTTAAACTTGCAGCCCTGTGTCAAACTGCTGTGGCCTAGAGTATCCATGCCCTAGGATTGCGATGCCCCTCCGTCCCTCCTCCCCGCCCTCCTCCTCATTTTTCCTATTCATCACCTGTGTGAACACTGCACATGAGCTGGATCGTTAAGGCACCTGTGCAGTGTCAAATTGGCGTGGCCTAGAGTATCTATGCCCTAGGATTGCAACACCCCTCCGTCCCTCCTCCCCGCCCTCCTCATTATTAGGAATGCCCTCTTCACCATTTTTTCTATTCATCTTCTGTCATAAAAACTGAACAGGTGCCCTAAAAGAGAAGTCCGCTCAAAATTAGTTTTAGGTATGTTATTGGTTATGGAAAGTTATTTCTAATGTACATTAATTATGGGAAATGCACATATAGGGCTATTTCCCTTAATTTAGTAGATCAGGAAGTGTTAGAATTCTCTCAGATCCAGTGACGTCACGACGAAAGGTGTAATTCCTATGGAGTGTCCAGCAGGGGGTGCTCTATATGTAGAAGTCTATGGGACTTTATTGTTTCTATGGATGTCTATGTAAAGTAACGTAATGTAGTGTACAGTGTGCTTTTTTGAATAAATACATCTATGGAATACTTTGGGGAGCAAGTGACTTTGCTCCCCAAAGTATTGCATAAATGTATTCAATCAGTACATTAGGATATCACAGTAAGCCTGCCGATCCGCCGCACTCCCGCCGATCCGGACTATATACACTGAACTACTGCTCCCATCATCTGCTCATAGTATGAGCAAGTGATGGGAGTAGTAGCTGGGTTATGGCTATCACTTGCCGGGCGCAGGGGGGAGCCGCTCATCACACAGGAGCGCTCTCCCCTCCTCCTCCTTATGGAATCCTGGGGAACCCCCCCCCCCCCCTATCCCAGGGCCAACTTCCCACCTGGCCGCCGCTCTCCCCCCACACATACCGGCTCCCGATGCTTCCTGGCCAGCAAATGTGGGAGAGGACGGTCTGTGTGGACACCAGGATGTATCGGGAGCCGGTATGTGTGGGGGGAGAGCGGCGGCCAGGCAAGTGATAGCCATAACCCAGCTACTACTCCCATCACCTGCTCATACTATGAGCAGATGATGGGAGCAGTAGTTCAGTGTATATAGTCCGGATCGGCGGGAGTGCGGCGGATCGGCAGGCTTACTGTGATATCCTAATGTACTGATTGAATACATTTATGCAATACTTTGGGGAGCAAGGACACTTGCTCCCCAAAGTATTCCATAGATGTATTTATTCAATAAAGCACACTGTACACTAAAATACTTTACATAGACATCCATAGAAACAATAAAGTCCCATAGACTTCTACATATAGAGCGACCCCTGCTGGACACTCCATAGGAATTACACCTTTCGTCGTGACGTCACTGTATCTGAGAGAATTCTAACACCTCCTGATCTACTAAATTAAGGGAAATAGCAGTATATGTGCATTTCCCATAATTAATGTACATTAGAAATTTGTATAACTTTCCATAAGTAACAACATATCAAAAATTAATTTTGGCCGGACTTCTCCTTTAAACTCACGTGCAGTGTTCACACAGGTGATGAATATGAATAGGAAAAATGAGGAGGAGGGAGGAGGGACAGAAGAGGCGTCGCAATCCGAGGGCATGAGTACTCTAGGCCATGCCAATTTGACACAGGGCTGCAGGTTTAAAAGTTGTTTTTTAGGACAATAACTGCATCACCTTTCGAACGGACCCCAGGACAGATCTTGGATTAAAAGCAGCTATCTGAAGGTACAAGTGGTTTGGGGAGGGGGGGGTCAGATTGTTGGTGCAGAGTTACTTTAAGTGTCACTGTCGTCATAGAAAACTTTTGGCATGTATAGAGACTTCATAGAGACATCTTAGTACCAGTACCGATCGGGAGAATGAGCTGGGAGAGGACCGCGCTAAGCACAGTCCTCTGCCGGCTCTGTGTCATGTGATCAGTTGGGCTCATAATGTAACACGGTGCGATTATCGAGCGAAAAATCGTTATATTTGAATTTAAACAATAATCGCTCTGTGTAATTGCAGGCAACTATCGAAAAATCTTTCATGTGTCGTTGATCGTTGATTTAGATCTGAACCTAAAATCATTGTTAATCGTTCGCAGCGATTCCACATTCGTTCGCTCAAGTTTTGCATTTTTTCATTAATCATTCAGTGTAAGGCTAGGTTCACACTGCGTTTTCAGCATCCGTTTAACGGATCCGTTTTTTTTAACGGTCAAAAAAGTAGTGTCAACAGTACTTTATTGTGCGTAAAAAAAAACCGCACTGATCAGTTTTTTTTTTATAATGGAAGTCAATGGAAAAACGGATCAAAAGCGGATGCACACAAATGCATCCGTTTTTTGCAAAAAACGGATCCGTTAAACGGATGCTGAAAACGCAGTGTGAACCTAGCCTAAGTGCACATTGTTCATTGTTTTACTGGGAACAGAAGGAATAAACGATCATAGTAACGATCGCAATAACGATCATAAAAAACGACTATCATTCTGTGTAATATGGTGAACGATTTCAGGTTAATGATAAGCAATCTTGTTTGCAATCGTTAGTCGTTAAAAATCGCTCCAGTCTATGGAGCCCGACTGATTATGCTGACACAGAGCGGGGAGCGGACGTGCTGCACCACGGTCCTCTCCCCACTCGTTCTGACGATCGGTACAGGTGTGAACACTTAGACCCGGACCAATCAAAACTTTTGACATGTCTTTATGATATGTCAAAAGTTTTCTGTGATGACAGGTACACTTTAAGAGTTTTTTTTCAGCATTAGAAGTGTGTATTACTTTACAGTGCTATGCTCCATAATTCCCACTTTGCTAAGGGTCGGTCATGTTGAAATCCAGACTCGCTATCTTTAATGTGCATGGACTGTTTTAGAGCCCGCCAGTATCCGTCATACTGTGTAACTCACTATTTTTATTTTTTTTATCAGTTTGTCCATAATATGCAGGTATAGGTGGAGTAATATGGCCACTAAGACCTAATTAACTTGAGGCCTTAAAGGTGTTATCCAGCACTACAAAAACATGGCCGCTTTCTTCCAGTTTGGGTGCAGGTTTTGTAATGGTCCATTTAGATCAGGGATGGTGAACCATTGACCCTCCAGCTGTTGCAAAACTACAATTCCCATCATGCCTGGACAGCCAAAGCCTTCGGCTTTGGCTGTCCAGGCATGATGGGAATTGTAGTTTTGCAACAGCTGGAGGGCCAATGGTCCCCCATTCCTGGTTTAGATCGTTTAACGATTTTGCAGCAACGACTTTGTTTTTATGCCGATCAACGTTTAAATGAAGCGATAAATCATTCGAAAAAAAATAGTTTAAGGCCATCTCTCGCACTAGGGTTTAGGGTTTGGACGAAGCGATCTGCGAATTATCAGTGAGCGACCAGCGATGATTTGAGAACATGTTCAAAGACCGCAACGAACGATTTCTTGCTGGTCGATTATCGCTCAAACAGGATCGTTATCCTGAAAATCTGAACAATAATCGGTCCGTGTAAAAAGACCATAGTGGTCCGTTTACACAAAGCGATGATTAGCCCAATTGATTTTTTAACCATTTTGAAGCAACGATTTAGTTTTTATAACGATCAGTGTTTAGACGAATAAATCGTTAGGCTTAAGAGATCTTGAAAATGTTTTCTCTATCTCACACACAGGGTGAATCTTTGAAAGACTGTTAAAAATTTGCAGATCGCTTTGTGTACACAAACGACCAACGACGATTTAAGAACACAAAAACGAATGATTTCTCATTTGTCGCTTGATTGTACGCTGTGTTTTCACGAGCCGATTATCTCTCAAATGCGATCGTTATTGCGAAAATCTGAACAATAATCGGTCCGTGTAAATGCACCATTAGTCAATTAAATTGAAGAGCTTAATTGCAACCCCCCCCCCCCCCCCCTGACCTGGAGACATGTTCTTGTAGCGCTGGATAACCCCTTTAATACAGGGATGGGAAACCTTCCGCCCTCTGGCTGTTGCAAAACTACAATTCCCATCATGCTTCGCTTTGGTTGTCCAGGCATGATGGGAATTGTAGTTTTGCAGAAGGTTCCCCATCCCTGCTTTAATAAATGTAAAAGCAGCCTTCAGTGAAGATTTCAGAATCTGTCCTGTCCTTCCCATTCTATCACTACAGATGGTATCTCGGAGAGTATGACTATATGCAATACACCTTTCAGCCACTAGAGGCCACCATTCCACGTTCTTTCCCAACTCCAGCCGGGCCCATTCTGCAACTCCAAATTAGCTTCTGAAATCCAAACAGACGGCGGTATAATGGCCGGGTTATTGTTTGATCAGGAGATAATTGGCACATTGCTGGAAGGAGACTTAATTTCACCCTTTTAAATTAAACAATGAGATTTAAAAAGATATAAAATATTCATTAATGTTTAGTGATTATAAAATAGAGGCACATATTTATTCTGCCATTATTACTGTTTCGAGGGGGAAATACTGCAAATATATCAAAAATGGAGTTGGCCATTCTGACAAGTTGAAATGTTTAAGCAGTGTTAATGCAATCCACTCACAGCCCGTATATTCTATGCAGAAAGATTCAAAATGACTACATCAATTATTAACCGGCGCAATTAATATTCCATAAATGTCTCCTCGCCTCCTCTCCATCCCGCGCTACTGTCTCTCCGCTCCAATCTGTTTGCATAGTAAAATATACACGGGGAAAACACAAAGCAACAAATATAACCACCATTAGATTTCCTGCCCGCTGCAGAATTGCCTTTTATACCCTTTCCACTTCTCGTTTTCACCGTCTATATCGCCCCCCTTTAGTACTCGTCCTTTTGTCCTGGAGAATTACGACATTATACGAATTATTAGCAAAGATTCGCGTTAATTAAATAGTAACGGAATGAAGTTGTCCGTTTCGGTAACGAGATCCGATGACGTCGCTGAAATCTAAATAATAATATTTACGCTTTGTGTCAATGTTATTAGACGTTATCGGACGAGGGGTTTTTTTAATTTAAATTAGTTGAAAGCGGTTAGAAACACAAAAATTGTAAATGAAGGAAACACTTACTGATGTGTAGCTAAGTGGGGAGCCGGAGTCTGTGTCCTGCTGAAGGTGGGGAAATAAGACACAAATTATAAACCATTTTTATGTAAAAACAATGGAAATTTATATATATATTTTTTTATTATAATTGTTGTTATAATTATAATTTGACCATAAATCCAACTAAAAAGCAGTGCTTTTTTTGTGAGTTTTTAACTTGAATTCAACTGAAATGTAAAGATGTTAATTTCACTTTAACTCAAGTTTTTAATGGTATTTTTTATCTTTATTTTGCTTTTTTTTCTTTTTGCTTTTTCTGGATCCTTTATGATTTTGATTGTGAAAATCATCGTATAAACGTATTACAGTTCAGCACAACAGGGCAGATCTATTATAGGAGTAAACTTTAATCAGTCCATCTAAGAACGCCCCAGATTGATCACAGTGGTTCGTACAGATCGATCAGTCTAGTAAGGCTACATTCAGACCGAGCCGAGTTATATCAGCATCTAATAATAATAATTATTTATATATATATATATATATATATATATATATATATATATATATATATATATATATATTAAAGGTGATGCACAACGAGTGTATACTTTTTTATTTTATTTTTTTGTGTATAGCACCTGCATTAGCGGTAGTAAAATCTCCCATGGTTTACTGCAAACCGTTGCAGATTCTTAGCAGATGAAGTGCCGACCATTAGTAAATCTGCCCCAATTTGCTTTAAGTGGCAATACAGTAAGGAATCTTTTGAGATCTATTGGAGCTAGATATTTAAAAAAAAAAATTAAAACTCCACACCCACTGTGTTTTTTAAAAGTCGCAAACCAAAGTGCCTGAAACCAAACTTCTCTATGTAGTGTGATTTTATATTTTACTTTAGATTGTAAAATAACATACAAAAAGCAAAGAAAATGCCACTAAATGCTGTGTATGAGGCCATTTATATTATTGCTGCAAACCTCGGACCAACAATGGCGCTAAGGGCCGGAAACCATTTTACTGGTCAGTAGACTTTTGGCCATAATACGGCTGCAAAAATATGGCCGCATTATAGAGCTCATAAACATAGAATTATAGACACCAAGGCACTAGGCATGATGTGTTTTTTTTTTTCTTGTTCTTTTATTGCTAGTTTTCATTCTTTTTTAATTCTGATAAAATTACATTAATTACTTTTTTAAATTCTAAACTGATTAAAGATTTTGATTCTTTTCCCGTATATTATAAATACAATATAAATCTCGAATCACCAAGTTTTTTTTTTTTTTAAATCACATTTTAAATGATTTTATAAAAAAAAAAAATATTTAAATATTTGATAGAAAAAAAGCATTTTTGGTTGAAATGACTCTGTGAGCTATTATTATACCCATTTCTTACTCTGTTTCCCCGAACATTAACATAAGAATACTGTGTAACATTAACATTAGGAAAGATATTAGAAATTATATTTTTTTGGAAAATATATACATTTTTTTTTTCTCTATTTTTTGTAATTACACTTTAAATAAAATGGGCAATTTTTAGTATTATTATTATTTTTTTTAAATATGACTTCTATTTTATTCTATTGTTTTTTTTTTAATTGCATCTTAAAAAAAAAAAAAAAAAAAATACTTTTGGGCAAGAATCAAATGCTTGCGATTCCTTCAATGCCTTCCACGTCCTTAAAGCGACTTCCCCTAGAGAACCCTGTTCAGTTATGACAACCCAGACTGTAAGAGGAGAAAAAAGAGGAAGAAAAAAAAAACCCCTCTCCCGGCTGGAATAATTGCAATGACCAGTACTGTAATAATCCCGCTGAACAATATGTACTTGACAGGTTGTAATCGTGCTAATTGAAGAGGCTAATTCACACTTGCTTCATTCCATTCAAAGCCAGAATCAGCAGCTTGTTTTGCTTTTGACCAGATGGTCGTGATGAACACCTACTGAGCACTTTAAGTGCTTTTGCTGGGATTACAAAGGCAGTGGGCTGAACTCATCTCAAAATGATTTGAGAATAGCGAGAAGAACGGGGAGGGGGGGGGGGGGGGGGACCCGGCGCTCAATGGATTTGGAGAAGCTAAATTAATTCTGGAGGAACCATTGCACACTGAGCCCCCTTTTGATAGCACTCTCCCCCTTGTTTGTTCTGTATCAATGAGAATGTGAAGGCAGATTACAACAAACAGTCGTAGGCGCTGTGAAAGGGAGAAAAGGCCTGAGAAGCCTTTCATATCATGTGTTGGTTTTTTTTTCTTTTTTTCTTTTTTTTTTTTTTCCAAAAAGTGCATTATTGTGTGAGAATCGCGGGCGTGTAGAAAGCCAATTGGTGTTTTTTTTTTTTGTTTTTTTTAAGATGGCTATTAAAGAGGTATGAATATTTAAGCAAGAGCAACAGTTGACCGAGTTTAGCACGGAGAGGCATTGTGCCCAGGGGACCAATCGCATTGATTAAAAGTGGCGCCCCCCATTTTAATATGAATGTGGCCGCTCTTTCTCCGGCCCGCTTCTGTTTACTTTGGATAATTAGAATATACTTCTTTTTCTTCTTCTTCTTCTTTTAAACTCTCTTATTACTGTAGATGTGTAAAATGTTAGCAGAAGGTTGGGTTTACCCCCCCCCCCCCCCCTCCCTCTAGATTCTTCCACCACCGGGGCTTCTGCGGACATGAAACACTTGCACTGGAAGAATGCAGGAGGCTTTGGCTGAGAATGAGGAGGGGCAGGTTGCACCTGGTTTTCGGCAGCGTATACTTTAGGTTGCCCGTACAGGATTTGTAGGCGGTGAACCCGTGCCCTATCGGCAATTCGTCTGTATCTGGCAGGAATCCCTGATTATGTTTTGGTAAACTATGGGAGGTTGTGGGAGACTGATTTATGATAAGTTCCGAAGGATCAGCTAAGAACTGATAAAGTGCAATGGCGACAAGTACAGGCAGCCGCAAAGTGGCCCCAGTTAGCGGGTGTTTTACCTGCAGCCTCTGGCTCTTTAGCTCGGCTACAGTTGCCTATGGTGAGTTTTTATCAAAAACTTTGACTATATCGCGCAGTCGGGGGATTGGATGTGCAGACCCCACTGATTACTGGAGAAAGTGCAGAGAAGAAGCGTATAGCTGTGCTCCCCCCCCCCAGTGGACTTAGGGTCCTATTTGACTAAACAATTTTTCCTTTTATGCCGACTTACGATAAACAATCGCCAACGAACATTTTTGGGAAGGAATTGAAGTTGTTCTTACAGAGCCATAGTGGTTAGTTATGATTGTTGCCGAGCTCGTTTACTCCATCTGATCCCAGCAAAAGAGCGAACGTCGTGCACACACAGAACATTAGTGAACGATTATGGATGCTTTTAGGGTCAGCTTAAAAGATGCGATCAACGACGTGCGAACTATATTTCGATCCTTGCTTGCATACATGCTGAACAATTATTGTTTAAACTCAAACTCGATAACGATTTTCCGCCTGTTAATCGTCCCGTGTAATAGCGCCCTTACAGTGGAATCCTCTCCTGCAACTTGTTGGATCGAGCAGAAAGTTGGGGAATAAAGAGCACAGATGCTCCACTCCTCCCGGCTCTCTATCCAGTCTGAACACTCAGACCACAACTCATCAAACTGTGCGACACATCAAAAGTTTTTTGTTTTTTTTTAAAGGGGTAGTTCGCAATTTTTTTTTTTCTTTCAAATCAACTGGTGCCAGAGACTTTTGATTTTCCTCTATTAAAAAAAAAAATCTCCAGTCTTCCAGTACTTATCAGCTGCTGCAGCAAGTGGTGTATTCTTTCCAGTCTTGAGAGCAGCAGAAATTTTCTATGGGGATTTGCTACTACTCTGGACAGTTCCTGACATGGACAGAGGTGGCAGCAGAGAGCACTGTGTCAGACTGGAGAGAATACACCACTTCCTGCAGGACATACAGCAGCTGATAAGTACTTGAAGGCTAGAGATTTTTAAAGAATTAATTAACAAATCGATATAACTTTCGGGACAGGGAGAGGAGAGTATAGCTTGCTACTTTTAACACACCACCTGCCAAGGAGAAATTCTTTGTTTTCCCAAGACAATACATTGAAATGGAAGGTGTCCCCTAAGTGTTCTTTACTGATTAAAGTCAGATACTCAGCCTTCTTTTTTTCTTGTAATCTGTTTCTACTTTTTATATGTTGTTATGGGGTTGGCCATCTTGCCTGGGCTTAACAGCATTTAGTGACCTGCTTTACAGCAAGACTCATGGACATAGATGACAATAAACAGACTCTGTCCCCTTGAGGTGAATGTAAGACATTACCTGTGACCTGTGAAGAGGTCATTCCACAGGGAGCTGCTATTGTCTCCTCTATCTACTGGTGTCACATGACTCTGCAATGCCGTACAGATCACTTTACAGCAGCCTCCTCCTATCACCACAGGCACAACAGGAAGTCTCAGCTTAGTTTTAGCCCCAGTGGTCAGAATGAGAACTGCAAGAATTTTTACAGAATTTTTGGTGACATTTTTTCTAATTTTCCATTTTCTCTCTATATTAAAATGGAAAATTAGAAAAAATGTCACCAAAAATTCTTTAAAAATCTATTTAACATAAAAATCTTTTTTTTTTTTTTTTTACAATAAGTCATTGTCTGATGAGACTGTCCCTTTAAGTGGTTGATATGAATGATACCATCCAGTCAGAGTAATTTTTTTTATCCTCAATGAGCGGCTGAAATCCTGCCGGGGAGTAAATCATCTTTTGGGATGGCGACGTCCTGCTGGAAACATGATATAAATTTGCGCATTGTGCGCCCTGTGGACTCTTCGGATCCCCCGTCGTCCGGAGCGGCACATATTGCGCTCTAATAGAATTACATGTCACTGCCCCTGTATAAATAAATCTCCATTAGTCTTTCAGGGAAGCATATGAGTCGGCATTGAACACAGGCGGAGTGAGCGTCACATCATATGCCGGGATTTGTGGAGCTTCCGTGACCAGACACAACAGGGCCGGATTTTTCCCCGTTTTTACAGCTGCGATAGAGAAAGCATCTGCTCCCAGCAAAGAGGCCATTGTTCCGTCCCTGATAGTCGCTCTTCTCTCCTCCTTGTATCGGGCTCCGGATTAGATGCAACAGTGATGAAGTGCAGTGTTAACTTGTCACCAGTGCAGCTGTTCCCAGCCCGGGCCGCGGTGGCTTAAGTCTATGGGACAGAGCCGAAGGGACATCCCTGACCAGAGGTCATCTCCCTAAACCGTCCTCTCCGGGGAGAGATCACTGCTCCATGTGTTTAGCAGCCGGAGTCTGGAAGGGTCTTCTGCTGAATCTGTTTGGAAAGGAATACGATTTGCATAGTAATGGTCGCCTCTTGTCCGGCTCTCCAACTTTATTTAATGCTTAGGGAAAACAGTAACAACAGTCCAGCTAATTCCCAAGCCGTCCCTCTTCCCTCGTACCTGGGCTTACATTCTATATGATAGTTGTTCTAGCATAACTAGTTGTTTTAAAGGGGTAGTTCAACAAAAAAAAATGTTTTCTTTTTAAATCAACTGGTTCCCAGCAAGTGAAAAAGATTTGTAATTTACTTTAAAAAAAATCTCCAGTCTTCCAGTACTTATCAGCTGCTGTATGTCCTGCAGGAAGTGGTGTATTCTCTCCAGTCTGACACAGTGCTCTCTGCTGCCCCCGCTGTCCATGTCAGGAACTGTCCAGAGCAGCAGCAAATCCCCATAGAAAACCTCTCCTCCTCTCCAGCCTGGAAAGAGTACACCACTTCCTTCAGAACATACAGCAGCTGATAAGTACTGGATGACTTGAGTAAGTATAGAAGTAAATTACAAATCTCTGGCACTTTCTGGGACCAGTTAATTTAAAAGATTTTTTTTAAGTGAACTGCCCCTTAAAGGGACTGTTATGGATTCAATAAATTATATTAAAGGGGTACTCCAGTTGGGAGGGCTTTTTTCACTGTGCCGGGGAGGGGGTGAATAGAAGCAACAATGTCTACCTACCTCCCTAGTTCCAGCGCTGGGTCCAGCATTCACTGCTCCAGTCTCCGTTCCCAGCCGCTTCCTGGTGTATGACGCGGCTTGAGATGTGACATTTTAGTGGGCTTGAAACATCCCATCTCAAGCCGCGTCATAGACCAGGAAGCAGATGGGGACCAGAGCAGCGTGATGCCGGAACCAGGGAGGTAAATGGACGTTGCTGCCCTCATCCATCCCTTCCCCGGCCATAAAAAGCCCTACTGCCCAGAGAATATTGTTTTGTATATTGGAAATGTATCCATTTTTCTAATATATTTCCTTATCAATTTCAGCTCTTTTTGCCTTTTAGAGGGTCTTTCCCAGCTTTCAAAAACATGTCCGCTTTCTTCCAGTAAACGTCGCCCCTCTTGTCCTTAGCATGGGTGTGGGGGTTTTACAGCTCAGAACCCCTTGTAATAGGATCTTTCATTGTGGAGACATATCTGTCCATAGTCAGGAGATGGCTGGGTAGAATACATTGGAAATTGTAGTATAAAGACCAGGACAGAACATTTCCTGCAACCCAGGTTCAGTGATAGAGTGATAAATATTGCATCTAACCAGCTGCAGAGTGCCCCTTTACTATTCCAGCTGCATCCGCCAGTATTGTAGCACATTGAGTGGACAGCAGTTTTAAGCACTGGGAATAATAGTAAAATGGGAAAACTCTTTGCTTTCCTTTTCCTCACACCAAAGGGGATATAGCAAACTAGCACAGAATATAGCACACAACTATCTATTTTTAAAGTGTATTTCTATTGCCCGAACACAGAACTCCAACCCCCCTGTAGTGTTTGTCCGTTCTTCTCAATCTACACCCGGTACGGGGGTCTATCTGTATCCTAGCTGGTTTTATGATGCTAAACGGAGCCTCGGAGCAAGGATAAGCTTAGTCATAGGACAAGAACCTGAGGCTGCAGGGGGGAGCACAGGGACCCGAGGCTGCAGGGGGGAGCACAGGGACCCGAGGCTGCAGGGGGGAGCACAGGGACCCGAGGCTGCTGGGGGGAACACAGGGACCCGAGGCTGCTGGAGGGAGCACAGGGACCCGAGGCTGCAGGGGGGAGCAGAGGGACCTGAGGCTGCAGGGGGGAGCACAGGGACCCGAGGCTGCAGGGGGGAGAACAGGGACCCGAGGCTGCAGGGGGGAGCACAGGGACCCGAGGCTGCAGGGGGGAGCACAGAAACCTGAGGCTGCAGGGGGGAGCACAGGGACCCGAGGCTGCAGGTGGGAGCACAGAAACCTGAGGCTGCAGGTGGGACCACAGAAACCTGAGGCTGCAGGGGGGAGCACAGGGACCCGAGGCTGCAGGGGGGAGCACAGGGACCCGAGGCTGCAGGGGGGAGCACAGGGACCCGAGGCTGCAGGGGGGAGCACAGGGACCCGAGGCTGCAGGGGGGAGCACAGGGACCCGAGGCTGCAGGGGGGAGCAGAGGGACCTGAGGCTGCAGGGGGGAGCAGAGGGACCTGAGGCTGCAGGGGGGAGCACAGGGACCCGAGGCTGCAGGGGGGAGCACAGGGACCCGAGGCTGCAGGGGGGAGCACAGGGACCCGAGGCTGCAGGGGGGAGCACAGAAACCTGAGGCTGCAGGGGGGAGCACAGGGACCCGAGGCTGCAGGTGGGAGCACAGAAACCTGAGGCTGCAGGGGGGACCACAGAAACCTGAGGCTGCAGGGGGGAGCACAGGGACCCGAGGCTGCAGGGGGGAGCACAGGGACCCGAGGCTGCAGGGGGGAGCACAGGGACCCGAGGCTGCAGGGGGGAGCACAGGGACCCGAGGCTGCAGGGGGGAGCACAGGGACCCGAGGCTGCAGGGGGGAGCACAGGGACCCGAGGCTGCAGGGGGGAGCACAGGGACCCGAGGCTGCAGGGGGGAGCACAGGGACCCGAGGCTGCAGGGGGGAGCACAGGGACCCGAGGCTGCAGGGGGGAGCACAGGGACCCGAGGCTGCAGGGGGGAGCACAGGGACCCGAGGCTGCAGGGGGGAGCACAGGGACCCGAGGCTGCAGGGGGGAGCACAGGGACCCGAGGCTGCAGGGGGGAGCACAGGGACCCGAGGCTGCAGGGGGGAGCACAGGGACCCGAGGCTGCAGGGGGGAGCACAGGGACCCGAGGCTGCAGGGGGGAGCACAGGGACCCGAGGCTGCAGGGGGGAGCACAGGGACCCGAGGCTGCAGGGGGGAGCACAGGGACCCGAGGCTGCAGGGGGGAGCACAGAAACCTGAGGCTGCAGGGGGGAGCACAGGGACCCGAGGCTGCAGGGGGGAGCACAGGGACCCGAGGCTGCAGGGGGGAGCACAGGGACCCGAGGCTGCAGGGGGGAGCACAGGGACCCGAGGCTGCAGGGGGGAGCACAGGGACCCGAGGCTGCAAGGGGGAGCACAGGGACCCGAGGCTCAAGGGGGGAGCACAGGTGCAATTAAACTTCACTAAACTTTTTGTAGTTAAAAAACTACAAAAATCTTATTCTGATGGGTACAAGTGCCTCAAAGATGTTATAGGTTTTAATTTATTTATTCATTTTTTTTTTTTTAATTTTGATTTTTTTTTTTTTAACAGATTGTTCCAAATCGGGAAAGTGCAAACAGACGCCATATGCTTAGATCTGTAAACATATTGATGGTTGTTTTATCTTCAGTCTGTCAAAGGAAACCTATAGATGTCATTACCAGATGTATTGAACTTCGTGTTTGCTTCAGCTAGGCTGTACATGCTAATAGCGATCAATGGCTTCTCATCAATATATGATTAGTGGTGGTCTAACTATTGGGTCTCCAATGGATCACAAGCATGGATGGGCAGCTGTTACTACATCAGAGCTGGGGCTGAGCTTGTTACTAAGCTGTAACACCAGCTAACCAAAAAGTTTTTTCTTTTACCCACCAATGATTGCAGGGTCTATTAAAGTGTAACTTGTGCCAAAGTTATATTGATTTGTAATTCTATTTTAAAATCTCCCGTCTTTCAGTACTTATGAGCTGCTGTATGTCCTGTGGAAAGTGGTGTGTTCAATCCAGTCTGACGCAGTTCTCTCTGCTGCCACCTCTGTCCATGTCAGGAACTGTCCAGAGCAGCAGCAAATCCCCATAGAAAACCTCTCCTGCTCTGGACAGTTCCTGACATGGACAGAGGTGGCAGCAGAGAGCACTGTGTCAGACTGGAGAGAATACACCACTTACTGCACGACATACAGCAGCTGATAAGTACCAGAAGACTGGAGATTTCTTAATAGAAGTAACTTACAAATCCTTTTAACCTTTCTGAAACCAGTTGATTTAAACATATTTTGCTGGAGTACTGCTTTAATCCTTGTGATCTCAGGGGCCTAGACTGGAAATGCACTGAAAAAATATTAAAATCCCCCAAAAGGTCAATTTATACCCCTCAAATTTATTGCAACATTTCTGCAACAGTCTCGCTCATCTTCTGGCATGGGCTTTGACTGCACACGCTCCGGGTAGAGGAGCATAGGAACGGGCGCCCTTTTACCATCCTGCCGGCCACCAACAATATTTCTGCTCTTCCTCGTTCTGGTAACAAGTGTTTTATTCCCTGCAGCGCCACCACAGGAGGGATGGAGAATTGCACAGTTATTATTTAAAATCAGTGGGCTGTCTATAGAAAGCTTAAATGTGCCAGGTCCTCTATTAAGGAAGATGCCCATTGTCCTGACCACTAGACGACCTTGAATAGGGTTCAAGTTCCTAATTGCATGACCCACTATTTGGAGATGGGTTCAACCACTATAGGTGAGGAGACCTGGCTGTGGGCAGGAAAGGGTTAGCTTTGGAGAACGTCCATTGCCCTTGTCCTTCTGATCATGGGGGCGCTGCTTTGTATTCCTGGAATATGGAGTGTGCCGCAGATGGGGGGGGGGATTCAGTCACATGTAATATTAACTGCACATTTATTAGTGTTTGTTTGCATTGAGGAAGCTAATGAGAAGCTGCTCTTTGTGGGCTGTGCGTGTCATCCGATCCTAATGTAATTATCTCGCACTGCATAAAGTGACAGTTCATCTGCTGTAGAGGTGACTGAGACGGCGAGATGCGGAGAACTGTTAGCATTCACTTAGCAGCGATCACAGCTGGAGAGGGTGTTAGCGAGATTCTGTGTCAGGTCTGCAGCATCATCATCATCATCATCATCATCATCTAGGGATGGATATAAGCTGTCAGTTTAATGTTCAGTCCGATCGATTCCGACCAATGACTGATCGGTGAAAAGAGAGGACGTGGACGTATTAATAGATTTTACTCGTTCTTCTTAGATAGTCCACTATATAATTTCGGGTGTGAAACTTTATAGTGCCTTACCTTTTAAAGGGAATGTGTAACCTAGGTTTTCTGTTACTGATTGGAGTCAGATACTAAAACTTGTTGTTTTATTCTAATCTGTTTCTATTTTCTGACATGAAGTTTTTGTACTTTGTTATGGCATCTGTCCTATCGCCTGGACTGTTCTTAACAGCATTTAGTGACCTGCTTTACAGTAAGACTCATGGGCATAGATGACAATAGACAGACTCTGTCCACTTGAGATGTGAGATATTACTGAGCGCGCTGAGCAGCCTCCTCTTATCACCACAGACACAGCAGCTTAGTGGTAGACCAAGTGGTGAGAATAAAAAACTGCAAAATCTCAGAATTATTTCATAATATATAGATGGACAAATTAGAAGAAAAGTCATCAAGAATTCTTAAAAAATGTTTAACATAAAAATATTATATATACAATAAGTAATTTTCTGATGACACTGTCCATTTTGGTTGATTTTTTTCCCTTTCAAAAACTAGTGATACTTGGTCACCAGCTGTGTCTTGCCATAGTGCAACCCTTCAATGCTTGGGGGATGCTTAGGGGGCCAATGCTTGGCCATGATCCGCGTCACTTGGTCGAACACAGGGGTTGCGCTGCCCCCTCTCCGCTAATAAGAGAATGTGGTCACATTGAGGCCTCCACCATAGGGGCAACAGAAATCTATTGGGGATTAATTTCTGGTCCAAGTGACTCCATGCACGCTACAACATGGCCGCAGTAACTTTTATTAGCTGCAGTGCTCCTAACAGTGACCCTGTTTCACTAGACTGTGAAGCAAACTGCTAACAGCAAGGGAAAAGCACCAAGGAGGAAGGTAAGAGAGATACAGTAAGAGACATACCTTCCTCCTCGGCGTCTCCTGTACAATAGGGACATATCAGCCAGTTAGATTAGTCCCACCTGCTGATAGTTCCCGGTTAAAGGCAAAGAAAACCTTGTTATCGCTTCTCCGAATGTCATAGATCAATTTGTTGACCACTTAGATTAGGATTCTATAAATGCCAGTTGGTAGGCCCGACCTGGCATTGTATTTAGCCTGTTTCATAACTAGAGGGAAAGGCTGGCTGACTATAATAAAGATGCAACCCGGGGGTTGTCAGTGGCAGCTCTTAAAGGAGAAAACGTTTTATTGGAACTAGGAGCAAGCAGGGATGAGCAGGGACTGAAGCCATGAGATTAGCAGCTGCAGGGGATCCAGGTTGGGTGAGTATCACTTCATTTTTATTTTTACACCACCCTCAGCCATATGTAAAACAAACAAACAAAAACAAAAAAAAAACTGTTTTATCCCCAGACAGCGCCTTTTAGCAATAAATGTGCTCTGATGTGGAAGCAGGGTCTAATCTAACCTCCAATCCATTGGCTTTTTATTTCTAAGGGTGGTATTACATGAAACGATTATTGCTCGAAAAATCGTTAAAGGAGACCTGTCACCCCCCGTGCCGAGGTGACAGGCTCCCGACCCCCCGTTACAGCCCCCTATACTCATCTGATCCCGCTGGGTCCCGATTTTGGATCCGGTCGGGTCACAGAGATATCAGCTTCCGAAGCCCGGCGCGTGCGCTGACAGGAGATTCCGATGCCCATAGAGAATGACGGAGCATCGGACTCCCCATTCATTCTCTATGAGCGTCGGACGCTCCTGTCAGCTGATATCTCCGTGACCCGACCGGATCCAAAAGCGGGATCAGGTGAGTATAGGGGGCTGTAACGGGGGGTCGGGAGCCTGTCACCCCAGCACGGGGGGTGACAGGTCCTCTTTAAATCGTTTGCATTTGAACGATAATCACTTAGTGTAATAGCAGACAATGATTAAACGACCAGCAAGAAATCGTTCATCGTTTAATAGAATTTGGACCTATTTTTATCGTTGATCGTTCGCATGTAATAAGACGTCGTTCGGTCATTCGCAGTAGCGACGAATGCAGTGACAAACGCAATAATGATCGTAAGTATCAATCATCGTTCCGTGTAATTGGGTGAACGATTTCAGGTCGTTGGCCATAGCGGTCGTTTGAGTTCGTTTATTCTAACTGTTAATCGTCAAAAAAATCACTTTGTGTATAAGGATCTGGACCTCGAAGTGTTGGGGTCAACTTTTTGTACCTGAATTACCCCTTAAAATTTTATTAGTTGCTAATCAACTGACGTCTTCGTTCAAATGAAGTGCAAAGTTATAGGTTTTGTTTTTTTTTTTCTTTCTTTTTTTCTTTCTTTTTCTTTCTCGTTGATATAAGGATAAGCTCATATATTTCCCTACACAAATTCAGAGTTTACATATTTGCTAAAATGTGTCCTTGGCAGAAAAGCGAAACGTTTTGCAGCCCGAGACTTAAAGGGGACTAAAAAAAAAAAGTGTTAAAACTTTGAAACCTTTGGATGTCGGTACATTCATATACCCATTTCCCCGGCTTTCTTTGTGTTTCTCAAGGGGGAGGAGGGTCCCTAGTTAAAGATGTAAAACATGAATTTCTTGGTCCCAGTGCACTTAGACAGAGCCTTGCTGAGATTAGAGGAACCCTGTTGAGCTACAAATGCTTCGGGGCATCCCCAGCTCGAGAGGCATGTGAATCTGGGCATGGGAGGAAGGAAGGATCTGCTTTACGTTTAGTTCTGGGTCAATGGCTCTTAATGATAGATTAAACGGAGGCCCCCGAATAATGAAGAGGTTTGTACAGTGAGTAGGGCAAGTACCAAAAGTCCAGGGTCTAGAATGGTTGCTTTAACTTCTAACACCTCACAAGAACATGCCAATTACTTCAAGAATTTGTCACCAACTTCAGATCTCCTCCACTGCGAAACTTCTCGTATTGTGTGTCCTAAACCAGAAAACCTTCTTCAAGGGTCCTAAGGGTAATAAAGGCCGGAGGGGCTGCTTCCTTCCAAGGAGTTTTCATACTTCTTGGGTTAGATCTTATAGTTACATACATGGATTTGTGGGCAGATACTGTGGACAGACAAACACCTGCAAAAATTTATGAAATTTCTATATTTTAATGAGGAAAAAGTCAATTTGGTGGGAAATGTTGGAAAAGTTAATTTTAGTTGATTTCCCCCCCCCCCAGTATGAAAACGCCAATATCTGTTTTTCCTTCTTCTAGTCTTACATGGGGTAATAATCCCAATGCACATTACCAGTATAGAGAGATTTAATGAAAACTCTATGGGTTGACCACTAGAGATGAGCGAACCTGGAGCAGCTGGAGTCCATCCGAACCCGAACGTTCGGCATTTGATTAGCGGTGGCTGCTGAAGTTGGATAAAGCCCTAAGGCTATGTGGAAATCATGGATATAGTCATTGGCTGTATCCATGTTTTCCAGACAACCTTAGAGCTTTATCCAAGTTCAGCAGCCACCGCTAATTAAATGCCGATCGTTCGGGTTCGGATGGAATCGAACCCGAACCCGGTTCGCTCATCTCTATTCACCACATTATCACGATGATGCGGTAATAGAACACGTATAGTCACTTTTAATGGGGGATTCCTATTTCTGCTAATATACTTGGAGGGCTCGTCAACTTAAATAATTTTAACAAATACAATCATTTAGAAAACTTGTCTCCTCCTGATATGCTGCTCTTTCCCTCCCATTGTTGGCAGCTTGTTGTCTAGGTTACCGACCACCACTCTGCTCTAAAAGCAATGGTCTGGCTGGTATATGTTGCGGCAATGAAGCGAGATATTGTATACATACTGTAAAATATGTAGAAATATGTACACATAAACCAACCAGACCACTGCTTTTAGAGCAGAGTGGTGGTCGGTAACCTAAACAACGAGCTGTGAACAATGGGAGGAAAAGAGCAGCATATCAAGAGAAGGAGACAAGTTTGGTAAGTGAATATATGTGTAAAAATATTAAACCTGATGAGTCCTACAAGCATTTCAAAGGAACGGTGGTCCCTCCAAAATCCACCCTATCAGCATGGCCGATCCTTCTCTCATCTGACATATTTTATAGAGGGATAGTCTGAAGCCTCTATACACAGAAGATGGATGGACCCACAGAGATTAGTAACTGGGGCCACTTTTTGCAAATGCGCCATGCGCTTTTTCAGAACGGAACCATGGCACGTGGCCAGACAAACCTTATTGATCTACAATACAGATCCTTGATGGCTCCACTGTTTTTAGCACCAAGAACAGAGTTGCTCGCTGCGATTTTCTGGACATAAGAAACATACTGAAAAGTGATCTGTCCTGTTAACATTTGAACCCCCAAGTTGATGTATTACTCAGATATACACTCACCGGCCACTTTATTAGGTACACCTGTCCAACTGCACGTTACCACTTAATTTCTAAACAGCCAATCACATGGCGGCAACTCAGTGCATTTAGGCATGTAGACATGGTCAAGACAATCTCCTGCAGTTCAAACCGAGCATCAGTATGGGGAAGAAAGGTGATGTGAGGCCTTTGAACGTGGCATGGTTGTTGGTGCCAGAAGGGCTGGTCTGAGTATTTCAGAAACTGCTGATCTACTGGGATTTTCACGCACAACCATCTCTAGGATTTACAGAGAATGGTCCGAAAAAGAAAAAACATCCAGTGAGCGGCAGTTCTGTGGGCGGAAATGCCTTGTTGATGCCAGAGGTCAGAGGAGAATGGGCAGACTGGTTCCAGCTGATAGAAAGGCAACAGTGACTCAAATAGCCAACCGTTATAGCCAAGGTAGGCAGAAGAGCATCTCTGAACGCACAGTACGGCCAACTTTGAGGCAGATGGGCTACAGCAGCAGAAGACCACCCGTTACTTGCACGGTGTACCTAATAAAGTGGCGGGTGAGTGTATGTGAAACAAGCCTTATTACTTAGACCAGTGTTCAAAGACCTTGCAAAACTACAACTCCCAGCATTCTCTGACAGTTGGTGGCGGTCGGGGCCTGCTGGAAGTTGTAGTCTTGCAATACTTGGATAGATTGATATGGACCTTTCCTCTAGTGCTCGGGGAATAAAGTAGCTGAGGGCAATAGATTACATTTGTTTTAAATCTATAAAAAAATAAAAAGATTTTGGAGGGCTCCTAGTGTTTGACACCATGTAAGAATGTGATGAGTAACCTGCACCCTCCTCGAGACGTCTTTCAGTTGCAGCTTTGTGCAATTAGCCGTGTCATGTAATTGTACGGCTTTGACAAAGGAGCCCCCAAGGTTAATTATTTTAGCTTCACTTGATACTTTTTATTTTTCTCCACATGAAAACCGGGTAGAGATTAAATCCAGGCCACAATCTTAAGCGTATTAAGGTTTGTTTGTTTTTTTTTTAACTCTGTTAAAATTCCAATGGATATAAAATAGAAATAGGACAGGTATATCTACTCAGCCTGTATATGCCTGCACTTATCAACTTCTTTGATAAGCCTACTTTTCTTAAAGTTCTCTTGAAGTAGTCCTACACTTTTAACTCCCCCCCCCCCCCCCCCCCCCCCCACATACACATACACAGATATGATTATTTAACATGGCGAAAAATCTGTGTCCTCTATGTAGAAGGAAGGTGTAAGCTGCTGCCAGATACCAGAAACCATCCTGCTAACATCATCAGGAGGAGAGGCAGGAGAGGCAGGCTGCCATACACTTGAGGCAAAAGTTGACTGTCCAGGTTTCTCATTCACGACACTAGTGCAAACAGAGGTGACCACGTCCTGTTAATGAAAAGACACATAATGGGCGCTAATACAACACCAAATGGTGAGTTGGGGGAAACCAGTATATACCACAATAACTAAATACCCTATAAAGAAGTCCCTATAAATACCCTATCCCATAGTTGGACTTCTGTACACACTATATTGATTGTTAATATAGATCATTGCAGTACATATATACTGCATTGATCTATGTTATCTGCACTCTATTACAATGGGCTGCTGGAGCCCAATGTAATAGAATGCCGAGCCAGGATCCGTTTTATTGCAGCGATGACCTCCACCCTGGCAACAGGAAAGTCTCGCCCCTCTGCAATTGCATCGTCCACTAGACTACAAGCGATGGTCTTTGTAGAGCATTTAAGTGCAGCTGTCAGTTTTGACAGCTGTACTTAAATTATAAATTTCCTGCCGCAGAGATTCAGCCAGGAGCAGCACCGTTCAGAGCGGGGTCACAGCGTGACCCCTCTCTGAACCACGTAGCGGCCCCCATGAAGTACAAGTACGCTAAGGGGTTGAAACAACCATCCTGCTTCTCTTAGTCCAGTAATGCGCCTCTTCTCAAATGCCAGAATGAGGGCATTGTAGAGATGTGTAGCAGTCAACAATCTCTCACCAAGTGGCACACTAGATAAAAGTAGCCTCTTAGAGCATTTTCATAGGGCAATGAGGACCTGTCTGCAGCAGAATTCACGACAGCTACGGATTTAGGGTACAAACACACACACCGTATACGCAGCAGATCTGATGGTGCAGATTTGATGCTGTGTTCAGTTATTTAGATCTAATCTGCTGTGTATCGCAGCAGAAAATACGCTGCGATACGGTGTGTGTGACGCTACCCTTAGGGCCCTATTCCACCGGACGATTATCATTCAGATTATTGTTAAATCGTTCGAATCTAAACAATAATCGTTCGGTTGAAATGCAGTTAACGATTAACGACCGAACGAGAAATCGTTGATCGCTTTATAAGACCTGGACCTATTTTTATCGTTGCTCGTTCGCAAAACGTTTGCAAATCGTTCACATTGAATAAGACGTCTTTCCGTCGGTCGCAGTAGATACGAACGCAATAGCGAATAAATAGCGAAGAAAAAATGATCGAAAATGCGATCATAAGTGACGATTATCGTTCCATGGAAATGAGTGAACGTTTTCAGGTCTTTCGCAATAACAGTCGTTTGAGATTGTTAATCGTTAACGATTATGTGAACGAATAGGGCCCTTACTGTGGATTTTGACTTTCCCTTTTAAGTCTGCAGTAAATCTGCACCGATTGGTTGAGATTTTGGAAGTATTACTCTTACGTTGCCGCTCTAAACGTTGCAGATTTACTGCACTGGAATTACATGTAGAAAATCCACAGCAAATCTGTCACTCATGGCAGTAACCATAATTTTCAAGTATGTGTTGCCTCTAGCTGCTTCTTCCACCTTCTACAACATTGGCCGCATGTATAGAAGCTTTTCTTATGTGTCTTTTTGTGGTCACTCAATGCTAACACCTGTTTCGGGAGGGCCAAGGCTCTAAGATCAGGTCTCATTGGTGAATTACAGGTGAGACCACTGCCGCTCTCACCAGGTGCTCATTAATGCTATCCTGACAATTTGGCCTGGTAGCAGGTTGTAATGACAGGTTTGCAAACCGCTGAATTAGTGTTAAAAGTTGTGATGCTTTGGAATGACGAGGCTGAGACACTTCCCACCACAAGGATACGACAAAGGATGTCGACCGGTCTAAAATTACTATTTGTCCTTTAATTGTTGTACGTTTCTTAAGGCTGGTATTAAGGTTCTTTAACAAAATTACAGTGTACTGCCATGCTGTCCATAGCATTCCTCTGGGGCTAGCTTACTTGCTGAAGTTTCTGTATTTCTTTAATTAACATGTAATTAATCAGCTTAAGGTTTAGCAGTACCAGTAGCGACCCCAACTAATTACCTGCTCGCTAATTAAAGAAATCCAACAGTCTGAGAGCTGGTTTGGCAAGCTTTGTAACAAGCAAGACGCTATTGTACAGAATAGTTCTTAAAGGGATTGTTCACACGGACTAAAAAGAGGCAAAAAAAATTCTGCCCCTGAATCAGTGTCAAAAATCCGCGGCATACCCTTTTGGTTTCTGATTCTCATTGTGACATTAAAACCGTGACAAAAATTGGCGGCCTGCAGTCTCAGGTTATTCTTGTACAATGGGGCTTTTCTCTGTGCTAGTTACCCAGTATATGATCCATAGGGTAAAGAATATACAGAATACCGTGTCACTCAGGGTGTGTTCACCTAAGTCGACATTTGTGCTGATATCTGTGCAGAATCCAAACTTATTCAAAGTCTCAGCCGATTACATTTAAAAAGTCCGGCCTCAACTAGAAATCCATCGCAGTGGGGATGAGGGGTTGGTCTGCGGGAACGTGATAAAGAATGTATACTTACCTGTCCCTGTACCCTCATAGCACCGCATCACCACCTCTCTGACAGCCACCGGACTTCAATCCCCCCCAGCTTTCTGGTACGTCAGGACCCAGGGGAAAGTACTCGCTCCGCCAATCAGTGACTGCACCTGGCAGGGGGGTGGTCCAGCAGCGGTGGTGTCGCTACAGGGGCATGGGAACGGGTAAGTATGCATTCTTTATTTTCTTGCACCCCCTGCCTGCACGGGATTTTTAGTTGTGGCCGGACTGTTCTTTTAAGCCGCCATTATTTTTGGCAGCTGGCACTGTAGTCTTTATTGTGCTGATTTTTTCCAACATTGACTAAAAACTTTATCGACGTGTTTCCATAAGGCCATAGGGTAGCTAGAATGCTATCATTTACTCCATTTCAGAAAATGTTCGGCAGCTCCATAGAGAACGATTGGTGGGCACGCATTTGCGGTGCATGCCAATCATTCCAGGGACAGTTTTCTCCCTGTTCTCAAGGTCTGTGAGAATTCCAGTGGTCGGTCCCCCATTGCTCAGCTTGTTATTCCCTACTCCATGGATAACCTCAGCAGCAGCCCATGTGGGTAGCAGACTGCAGTTCCCCATCATACATGACTGACACCTACTCCAGGCCATTGACCTCCTCCTGTATTTCTCTCGTTCCTAAAGAGTCCCCACCCTCAATTTATATTAAACTCCTTATCCACTGAGCTTCACACTAGTTTCTTGTTCGTATCCTGCAAACAGTTAACTCTCTCATAATTCCTAATTAGAGTTGAGCGGAGATGCTAAACTGTTCAGGTTCTTCAAACCAGAACGCTCTGCATTTGACTCTCCATGGCTGCAAGAGTTAGATGCCGCCCCAGGAGGTCTTGGAGAACATGGATACAGTCTATGACCGATGGCTGTACCCATGTTTTTCAGGGCTGTATCCAACCGGAGAGTCAAATGCCAAACGTCCTGGTTAAGAGAACGTTGACGGTTTGAACCAGAACAGTTCGGCCTCTCAGCTCAAAACTGCTCCTAAGGCCAGAACTGAGCATGTGCGACCAGCAGTCTGAAGTTGGCCTACTGGTCATTACCTTAGGCAGTGAGATATAAACATCCTATATTGGGCCAGAAAGTGGTGAAGGATTAAGCGGGAAACTACTGAAAAGATTTTAAAGGAGGAGTCCGGGCTGCAACTATTTGTTGAAGGGGCAAAGGGGAACATAATAACCGCTAATACTCACCTGTCCCAGTGCCAGATCACGTCTCCAGGATTTTCAGCGCTGCACACGTCACAACCCGGCTGATGGATTGGCTGCTCAGTGAGTCAGTGACTGAGGCGGGACACTGATTGGGCTGTCCATCAGCTGGGTCGGACATTTTCCCCTGAGTCATGATGACATCATCACAACTGGGGGGAATGGCTTCCAGCTAGGGTCCCGGACCTTCTGGCATGGTGATTTACGGGCACGGGGATAGGTAAGTAGTTGTTCCTTATCAGTTTCCACCCTGCACCTGCCGGAATTTTAAAATAAAAATAAAAACTTTGGACTTCCCCTTTAAATTCTGTTATTTAATTATCTTTACTTTGTAACACCCTCTTCTGGCTGGAGTCAGGCTTTGTGCATGGAGATACCGGACCCCTTTAAGACCAACCTTCGCTTTATGCGTCTCCCACTTTTCTCTAACTCAACCTCATGAGCTTTTTCTCTACGTATACAGCAACTATTTTCTGGCTTTTGTATTTTTCACTAGCGGATTCTGTTATTCGCAGCTAGTCTGTGGAAGCCATCCTTCTAGTTTGAAGTTGGCAGAAGGCGTCCAGATATTTTGACAGGTTCGGCTCACGACAATTGTTTGTGCCAGTAGACTGTGTCTTTTATAGTCATTTTTTTTTTCTTCTGTTGAAATATGTTTACAAATTTATTGGACAGGGTGGAAATTTCCGCTCAGCAGATTGTCATCGTTGTCACACTTAGAAGGATAATTGGGCTGAGAATTTTGCACGTTTTCATGTGACGATCATTCCTATGATAGCAGCATACGTCCATCTGTGCGTGTATGTCAGCGAGCAGCAGATGTCCTGATGTTCCAGTATTGGCACAGTATCACAATGGTTTGAGGATCAAGGGTACGTTTTTTTCCATCTAGAAGAATCTTAAAGTGGTTGGTACCATTGAGTTGACTCTCTGCCCTGACCATCTCAGACCACTCCATTTAAAGTTACATTCACACTAGTGTAATCACTTCTGTTGATATTGTGGCCATGACTGCTGTGGTAGATCGCTCTATTATCAGATTTTGACAGACCCAGTTGACTTTAATGGGGTCAGTCATGGTCCTGGTATCAATGCTGGCAAGGATAGCTCGGTAGGCTATGCAAGTATGGGAAGCTTGATAGAAAACGTCACCAAACTCTGTAGCCCAAGGAAAAGAAGCATCCCTGACCCCCCGATTAGCCCTAAGGATTGGTGACTTAGTACCTATTGATCTATATTTTGAGGGGTTTTTTTTATTATTTTGTTCACTTTGGTTGTACAAATTATAGTGTATATTTTTACATTGCACATGCACTTGCACTTTGATGTCTTTAGATACTAGATACATATTTTTCATTGGGCATTTTAAAAACTCAGGGTTAGTCCTATGTATTGTACAGGACTGCTGACAGCTCTAGTTTGGAAGTTTTTAGGGGTTTAGGGTCATGTCTTCTGAATTGTTGTACATATTTCTTTGATTATTCATGATATATAATAAAGTATTTAAATTTTTTGATAATTTTGGTGTGCCAGCTTTTCTTGCTATATATTTAGTTTTTTAATGTTGTAGTAGTTTTACTATATAGTCGCTGTGCACCCAGTTACTTTTTTTTTTTAACAATTGTAATTTTTATTTTTTTTTTTTCAACAAAAAGGCAGACAGACACAAAATTGTACAAACTGGGTGATGCATATGTAGAGGCAGCAGAACATTGTTATAATGCATAACGTAAAATAAATGTCGATAAGACAGTTTAGCCCCTCCACAGGAGCAGGCAGGAAATTCAGAATAATAAACCGTAGCAAAACAGCAGCTACCAGATCCCGGTCAGGGTTCAGAGAGAACAACGTCTGCATGGGTAGGGTTCTGAGACCATACTAGTCCAGTAGCAAAAACAAGACAGGACAAGACATAGACGCGGGACAAGAAGGGAGCAAGAAATGATGGGGGGGGGGGGAGGGGGGGGAGGGGGAGACAAGGACAGGGGAAGACAACGACGGGAAGAGACGGACTAGGGAGGGAACCTAGGATGAACCAGTGGCAGATGCTGCCGGGGAGGAGTACAAGTCCCAAGGGGCCCAGATAGAGTCAAAGGCCTCCAGCCGATTGTTCAGGGATGCCGTAAGGCGCTCCAGGGAGCGTAGCTCCCTGACTCTAGCCTTAAAGTGTATAATGGAAGGGGAGGACGATTGCCTCCAACCTTTAGCGATTAGGGACTTGGCTGCAGTCAGGAGGACCAATAGCAATTTGGCTTGTTTTTTCCTGATAGTTTTAGGGAAAAGGTTAAGGAGGCAGAGGCCTGGGTCCCTATGGATTGTAACACTGAGGATAGTGGATGATATCTCGCACACCTCCCTCCAGAATGGTCGGATAAGCTCACATTCCCAGAATATATGGAACTGGGAGCCTAATTCCCTAGTGCATCTCCAGCATTGAGGGGATATTGAGGCATTGAACTTATGTAACACCTCCGGAGTGCGGTACCAGAACATCAGGACTTTATAGTGGGACTCCTTATAGGTAGTACATATGGAGGAGGTGGCAGCCCTGTCCCATATAGTGGCCCAGCACTCCGGAGGCAAAGTCCTCCCTAATAGCGTTTCCCATTTAGACATATAGGCATGCTGCACCAGGGTTCCTTCTACAGGGGAGCCAAGGATGCGATAGATGTCAGAGATAAGGCCCGAAGTGGAGGTCCCCATTCTGACTAGTTGCTCGAAAGCTGAAGGTTTAGAAACTGTGAGAGCCCCCAGACGTGTCATCATAAAGTGTCGGAGTTGGAGGTACATAAAGTGCGCCGAGGGAGGGAGAGCATATTTGTCAGTTAATTTATCATATGGGAGGAGTGTACGAGATATGGGATCAACGATGTCAGCAAACTGAAAGAGTGCCTTAGAACCCCAGAGCTTGACAGTATGGGACTGAAGACCAGGAGGGAAGTTCGGGAAGAGCAAAAAAGAGTTCAGGGGGGAAGCAGAAGAAGTGAGCTCAAACCTGGCAGAGCACGAGGACCATATGTGGAGGGTGAAACGGATAGGTCCCAGGAGTGAGAGATGTGAGGAGCTAGGCGGTGAGGAGTGCCACAGGAAAGAGTTAGGGTGGAAGGGAGCTAGCCATATTTTTTCAATTTCCGCCCACTTCTTATACGCCAAATATTTGGACCATGCCGTGATTTGGCGTAGGTGCGCCGCCCAATAATAGTGAAGAAAGTTAGGGACCCCCAGCCCTCCTCGAGATCTGCTACTCATCATTACCGAGTTGGGGATCCGGTGCCCCTTGGACGCCCAAATAAACTTAAATACTGCTCTTTGGACACCTCGCAGCTCTGAGAGAGGAATACGGACTGGGAGCGTCTCAAAGTAGTATAGAAGTTTAGGCAAAATGGTCATTTTTACTGCCGCCACACGGCCTAAGAGTGAAATGTAATGGGGGGACCATTTAGTTAGGAGGTTCCGTATATCTCGGAAGAGGGCTGGGTAGTTAGCTGAGTATAGGGACGGATAGGAGGGAGTAAGGCGGATACCCAAATATTTAATGGAGGTAGAGGTCCATTTAAATTTGAAATTTGAGCTAAGCTGGGCAATCAAGGGGGCCGGCAGATTGAGAGGCATAGCTTCAGATTTAGAGGTATTGACTTTGTACCCTGATAGGCGACCATATGTACCCAAGAGGGAATGCAGGTTCGGGAGGGAGATGAGCGGGTCTGACAGGGTGAGGAGGACATCATCTGCGAATAACATGATTTTAAACTCCTTGCCTCTGACCGACACACCTCTGATGTCCGGGCAGTTTCGAATCGCCGCCGCCAGGGGCTCAATGCAAAGGACAAAAAGAAGGGGTGACAGAGGGCAGCCCTGGCGGGTGCCATTCGAAAGGGAAAAGGTCTCAGACAACATATTAGGGAATTTAAGTGCTGCTGTGGGATTGGAGTATAAGGCCCTGACCGCTGTTAGGAAGGGCCCAGAGAAGCCATAGCATTGCAATGCCTCAAACATAAAAGGCCACCCAAGGCGGTCAAAGGCCTTTTCCGCATCCAGGCTCAGCACAAGGGCACTCTCCTCTTGTTGATTAACGACATCAATGAGGTCAATAGCCCTCCTCGTGTTGTCCCCACCCTGTCTCCCCGGCACAAACCCCACCTGGTCTGCATTAACAAGGGAAGGTAGCCAATACCCCAATCGAGTAGCCAGCAATTTAGTGAATATCTTAAAGTCTGAGTTTAGGAGGGCGATCGGCCGGTAGTTGGAGCAGTCCAGGGGGTCCTTGCCAGGTTTGGGGATAAGAGTGATGAAAGAGTGGGACATAGAAGTAGGGATAGGAGAACCCTGGAGAAAGGAGTTGTAGAGGGAAAGTAGTTTAGGGGACAGTTCAGAAGAGAAGGTTTTGTAGTAGAGGTAGGAAAAGCCATCCGGCCCAGGTGCCCGCCCCGATGGAAGGGCCTTAAAGACCTCTGTAAGTTCCTCCACTGTAATCGGTGCATTCAGTTCCTCGAGCGCAGTAGCGGTCAGGGAAGGCAGATTACACTCGCTCAGGAAATCAGAAAGGCATCGGGTTCGGGCCTCCGGGTCCGATGGTAGGGTTGAGGGGAGGGAGTAAAGTTTAGAATAGAATTGGTGGAAAATGGAGGAGATGTCTTTAGGGTGATAATGTAGGGTCCCCTTTCCATCCCTGAGAGCCTGCGGAGACTGTGCGGCAGCCCGGTCGTTGAGCATCCTTGCCAGGAGGGTATGAGCCTTATTGCCCTTTTCATAGAAGCGTTGCCTAGAGTAGAGGAGAAGCTTCTCCACCTTTTGCAGCAAAAGATCTTTGAGTTGTTCACGGGCCGCCACAAGCCTCCGCAGGACACCCAGGGAGGGTCGACGGGCCAGACGCTGTTCTAGGGAAGCTATGGCGGATTTAGCATTCTGAATGGCTAACATGGAGTCTTTTTTCTGGCGGGAACCTAGCGCTATGCAATGACCCCGCACAACTGCTTTGTGGGCCTCCCATAGAACCCCTTCAGAGGTTACAGACCCCTCGTTTTCCGAGAAGTAATTAGAGATACTATTCTTGATAGAGTCTCTGGTGATCTGATTTTTTAAGAGGGTGTCATTCATACGCCAGTGACAGTGTCGCGTAGGGGAGAGAATGGCCTTGAGGTGAACTATCACAGGGCCATGATCAGACCAGGAAATGGGGTCAATGGTCGCACTCTGGAGCAGTCGGACAGTGGGAATGTTGCCAAAGAGGTAGTCAATACGAGAGTGGAGTTTGTGGGGGTGGGAAAAGAAAGTATACCCCCGCTCCGTAGGGTGGTCAAGCCGCCAAAGGTCATAGAGCTTATGAGCACGTATGAGCTTGCGGAATTCTGCTGATAGTTTAGCCTGTTCTGTAGGGGTAGGCCGGCCGTCTACGGAGTGCCTATCCATTATCTCAGAGAACGGTAAATTGAAATCTCCCCCAAGGATCCGTGGAGCCGGAGGGTACTTTGCCAATCGGTTGAGAACCCTACGGAGGAAGGGTATCTGGGAGCGGTTAGGGGCATAAACGTTGCAGAAGATAAATTGGCGGCCTTGTAGGGTGCCGTCTACAATAACATATCTCCCCCCCGGGTCAGAATAGGAGGAGGAAATCTGTATGGGGCACCTGTGAGAGAATAGGATGGCCACTCCCGCCGTCTTATTGCCTCTAGAGGCCGAAGCAACAGTGGGATAGGAATGGCGTGCAAACCTAAAAGTTGCCTCCTGATCAAAGTGCGTCTCCTGAAGGAAGGCAACGTCTGCATGTAGGTTGCGGAGTTCCCTCAGGAGAAGGCGTCTTTTGGTGTCAGAGTTTAGGCCCTTGACATTGAGGGATATACACTTAGCCATTGGGAGGGGATAAAAGAATACTAACGAAGATGAGGGTACTCACTCCGTCCCAGTGGGTGAAAGGAAGCAGTCTCCAGAGCAGCATCGGCCAACATGGAACCCTAGGGGGCAAAGGAGAAAAAAGGGGGGGGAGGAAACAAGAGGGAAAACACAGAGACACATATACACAACAAAAAACAGGAACGAGAAACCAAGAAAAGGAAGGGCGCAAGGCCCAAAAAACAAGCCTAAGCGGCCTGCAACGAGGCAGAAAAAAATGCCAAAACAGCACCATGGCTGTCAACTGGCAGCCCCATGGGGGAAGAGGGCGCCACCTGAGGGGAACAAAGAACATGGGAATACTCCGAAGAGGAGGGTCAAATACGACCACACAGCTACATATAACAAATGAGTAACGAAAAGAAGGGACCCAGAATATCAGCAACAATGTAAATCACTATAACAGATCATGGAGGGGGGGGGGGGGATCCTCCCTCAGCCAGTAGGACCAGGGGGGGAGAGGGAACTCTCGGATCTGGGACATCGCCTCTTCTGGCTAGCCGAGTGCCAGATGGATGGTGGGGGAGGGGGGGGGGGAGCCACCGTCCAGTCAGAGATTTTGGGGACTGGAAGGTCCAGGGTGTCACAAAACACAGGCAAATCCACCAGACTGCGGAGAACAGCAGAGCGTCCATCCCGTCTTGCAGTAAGGCCAAACGGGAAATTCCATCTGTAGGAAGCATCATGGTCCTTGAGGGTAGTCAGCAGAGGCCGCAGGAGCCGTCGCTTTTGGAGGGTAATCCAGGAGAGATCCGGGAAGAGCTGTATTTGGGCACCGTAGAAATCCAGCTCACGGAGGGAACGGGCCTTGGCCATGATGCTTTCCTTCAATGTATAATCATGCAAGCAGCAGATGACATCTCTAGGTGGGCCGGAAGAGTTCCTGGGTCGTAGGGCCCGGTGAGCTCTATCAAACTTAATTTTGTGGGTAGATGGCTCGCCCAGAAGCATATTGAAGAGGCCCTCCAGGGTAGATTCTAGGTCATTGTCCTGTGTCGCCTCTGGGAGACCCCTGACCCTGATATTATTGCGCCTGCCTCTGTTGTCGAGATCCTCAATGTGGCGCTGCATATCATCCAAAGCAGAAGCTTGTGAGGAGGCAGTGGAGTGCAGGCTAGAAATGTATGCCCGGGTAGAGTCATGGTCATCCTCCAGGGTTTCAACCCTTAGTGCAATGTGCTGAATGTCCTTCCGGACAGCGGCGATTTCAACCCTTAACGCATCTTTCACTTCAGTGATAAGGGTTAGCAGGTCACTCTTCGTAGGCAATTGTGAAAGCATGTCCCGAACACCCTGGGGGGATGCAGGCCCCAGTAGGGAAGCTTCAGAGTCCGAGTCAGAGTGCCGTCCCCCCTGATTACGCGGGACCCCAGATCGGGCGACAGATTGAGAGGTTCTAGGCAGGGTGACATCCTGGTTGTTATTGCCAGCCTTAGTTTTGTCCTTTTTAGGCGGTTTTGGGGTCGCCATCATGAAGGCAGAAATGCGTTGCTGGCCCTTTAAGAGCCCGTGAGATTTGGCTGTAAGGTCACTGGGGGGTGATGGAGGATGGTGGGGTTCTAAGGCACTGGGATGGAGAGTCTCGGGGGTGGGATGAAGCAGGGATATCTTCTGGCTGCTGGCAGGCCGCAGGGAAGGGGTTAACTCACCCACCAGGCCGGAGGCGCGCTCCGGAAAGCAAGATGGCGCCGCGGCCTCCTCAGGCTGCACCGAGGACTCTGCACCGATAGACAGCGCCTGCGGTTGTGGCTCAGCGGAAAGGCCGGCGAATGGGAGCGGGTCTCCAGGCCCCCGGTTCCCAGGTGAGTCTCGGGCCTCCGGAGCGGCGGGGAAAGATGGCCGCGGTCGCGGCGTGTTAGCAGCGGCGCCTCGTGTGAGGTACGGGGACGCCGACGGAGCCCCGGAATCCGGTCCCGCTGGAGGCGGCCGATGTCTGGGGGTCCCCCTCTTGCCCCTCCACATATGCTGGGGGTGCTGGGTCGGGTAAGGCAGGTCTGGGTCCCTGTAATGCAGCTGTGTGGCTGAGGAGCTCCCTCACTGCACGTCCATTCTCCTCCGTGCACCCAGTTACTTATTACATGGGTAGCTGTGCACGCTCTTGTTTTTTGTCATTGATTTGCTCCTTCTCTTTACGCTACAGAGTTTGGTGAGGTTTTTCATCAAGCGTCCAATACTTTATAGGCAAGAACTGTATAGCCTACAGAGCTATCTATGCCAGGACCATGACTGACCCCATTAAAGTCAACTGGGTCCATCAGAATCCGACAACATCCAGATCTATCACAGCAGTCATGGCCACGATATTAATAGAATTACACTAATGTGACTTTAATATAGTTAGTTCCCCTTTTAAGATAATTCCCCTTGAGAAGAGCTTAATAAAATGTATTTCTTTATTGTAACTTCCCTTGTGTTAAAAAAAAAAAAGTTAAAGCAAAGGTGCCAGCCAGTTTGGTAAGGAATTTGGTTAAGGAAATGACAGGGTTAACAATTGCCAATTAGTACGCTCCCTTAATTGTGTCAACCTGCGCTAATGGTTTTCACCAATAATTTCTTAAAAAAAAAAAAAAAAAAGTTCCTTGGGAGCGAGTAGCATTAAGGGTACGTGAATGAGCATTGGCATGGCGAGATAGTCCTACCCCCCCCCTCCTCCGCTCTCATTCACCGCTCAGAACAGATAGAAGTTTAGCCTTTTGTTATGGTTGAATGAAGTCCTCTGATATCTGGGCACGTTTCTCCAATTCATGCGCAGCAGCAAGGCCTCTTCCAAGTTCTTTCACTCTGACCAATTGGCCATATAGTGTGAATTTGCAGTTTTGCACTTCAGATCCTCCACTAAATAATGCAGCTGGACTCCATTTTCTGGCACCGAGAAGGGAGCCGCAATTAAAACAACAAAACATGGCGAGGTCGCTGTAATTTAAAGGAGTTTACAAAGAGTCCGGCTCCTCCAACTCCGAGCCTTCCCTGAGTCATTATGGAGATGGCTTGTGAGAAAAAAAGTAAAATCGTAATACTGTCCTTTTTGGTCGTGTTTGAAGGTCTGGGAGCGGAGATGACCACATGGGGGCAGTCAGAGGCCTGCTTAACCAAGTAGCTGTCTTCTCTGTTGAACTTGGAATTTCTGCATTATTTACTGAATCACCAACATAAATGTAATTTTTTTTTTATTTCAAATATCATTTTTTTGTTAAATATAATGTCTTTTTTTTATTTTTAAACGTTTCTGTTTTTTTCCTCCTTTAAGTGATTTCTGTATTCAGATTTTTTTTTAGCTTAAAGGAGTTGTCTGACTTAAAAAAAAAAAAAATTTTAAATTAAAAAAAAATCCATTGTTCTGCAGATGTTTGTTAACATAGTGGGAGCCATGACATTCAATCTTTACCAACATAAGTGCTGAGGTCAGTCATTGCTCCCAGGATGTTTAACCATGGCTGTGCAACCTGTCGTTTCCTCCATCAGATCCCAGCAAATGAAGGAACGATTTGCAATTACACTAAACGATTAGTGAACAAATGCGGAATTACAGCACACGATTAACAATGATTTTAGGCTCCAATCTAAATGAAGATCAACAACACAAGAACCATTTTTTTGATTGCTTCCTGCAATTACACAGAATGATTCTCGTTCAATTTTGTACTACACAGCGGTGCCTTGGATTACGAGCAAAATTCGTTCTAGGACCGCGCTTGTAATCCAAATCCACTCTTATACCAAAGCAAATTTTCCCATAGAAATGCAGACAATTTGTTTCACACCCCAAATATGATTTATTATTCTGAATAACATGTAAAACAGAATTAGCAGAATCTGACATATTATAAGTTACTGTACAGTAATGGAGAGGATGAGAAACACCAGGGCGGACAGAGACTGCAGGGAGCAGGAAGGAATGAGCAGGACAGATGTGGGCACAGCGCTCTCTGTCCAGGGAGAGAGGGGTTACAGCTATGAAGAGATTACCTCCACAGTCCTGTCCCCTGATGTAAGCCCCAGCCTGAAGTGGATCTGCTATGATTTGGAAGGTGAGGGAGACTTCCTGGGTCAGAGTACAGGGCTGTAGACCCCGCTTTGCCGACCATGCCCCTCCCACCCAGTACAGGGAGCTCTTACACCAAAGCAATGCTCTTAAACCAAGTCACAATTTTGAAAAACTCTGAGCTCTTAAACCAAAACGCTCTTAAACCAAGTTACCACTGTATAACAATTCTCCGCACGATAATCGCCCCGTGTAATAGGGCCCTTAGTGTCCTAGAGGTGGCCTCTCCCCGTTAGGCGCATGGAGTTCCCCTTCCTGTTTAGCTGTGACTGACGTCTCTCGCATCCAGTCAAGAAATCACAAGAGCTGTCAGTCATACCTGAGAGAGAACACTCGCTGCAAAACGTTCTAAGGAGGAGACACTGTATGTAGTGGACACTAAACAAGGCCATGGACAGGAGTTTTTAGATATTACTGTCACTTAACAAAAGTTTTGACATGTCATTGGGTCTGGGTGCCATGCTATCCCTGGCTTGCTAAAGGAGACTGATTCTCTTATTTGAGTTTATATGCATGGTAGCAGAACCCCACTGCTGGCAGTATAGAGTGTATGGGGTCTCCCAAGTCTCTGCCAACAGATAATGTCGGGTTTGATGAATTTTGACTGCCTCCCCTCTTTGTTCTTGGAGAACGAAGCCGACACCAGAGTAGTCTGGCTTCACCTTACCCCTCCCCATAGAGAACACTCGGCTATGCCGAATGTTCATGTGTACTGAGTGTACGCCCAATTACACGGAAGGATGATCGTTACTTATGATCGCTCTTGTGGTCCTTTTGTCATCGCTATTGCATACGTTTCAGCTATGACTTCTTATTACACCGAACGATGTGCGAACGATCAAACCATAAAAATAGGTCAGAATTCTATCAAATGGCCAACGATTTCTCATTGGTCGATTAATCGTTGTCTGCTATTACACGAAACGATTTTCTGAACAATGTAACGATTTTTTTAACGATAATCGCCCCGTGTAATACGGCCCTAAGAGCCTGTCTCCTTCAGCTAGACTGGAAAAGAAACCCTGAAAAGTTACCTGAAATGACAAGTAACATTTTAGCGTTTTCGATGTTCTCATATAGTTGCATCGATTGCTGTTTCATTGCAGAATATCCAGCAGCAAAATATTGCCATTGAGTAGACTTGACAGAAGGAAATCCGGACTTTGTCAACAAAGGACCGCCGCCATTTGAAAAAATAAGACGGTTTCTCGTTCAAGTAAGGCCGACTTCACACTGCGTTTTTGCAATTAGTTTTTTTTTATCCACTTTATGCAACAAAAAAAAAAATGGACAAAAGGAAATGTATATGTGTGCATCCGATTTTCAATGGACTTCCATTATAAAAATTATTTAAAAAAACAGATACATCCTTTGTTTTTTTGTTTTATTTGCAAAAATCGTATAAAAAAAACCATTGCAAAAACGCAGCATGAACCCAGCCTGTATCTTTTTACTACTGTTTTCAAAACTGTCTCCATAAGCCACAAGATGAGTGGAAGAGACTCGTCCCCGTGAGCCGGCCGCCGACGTCTACAGCTGTCACTATTCTGCACCCCAAGCGCTTTTGAAGCATGAATACACTGAAGAAATGGAAAATGACTCTGCATGTATATAAATGTATATACCCAAGGTATGAGGAAAATGTCTCGAGTGAGATGGAGCAGTAGCCAGGAGGGCTCTGACATGGCGTGACCATCACCTAGTCGTCTTATGAATTGGGTTGGAGGGAAATTCCTGGCGAGCAGACGGCAGATAGATACTGTACATAGATACTGTCATCTCTCCGTCTCATCTGAAAGTTACTGTGGCAGATGAAATGGTGGAGGCGTTTTTCCTGCGAGCTGCGTCGCTCTCGTCTTTCGACTTCTTGGATCAGGAACAGTGTAAATGATATTCCAGATGCCTGAAAGATGTCGGCTACTATATGTCATGTTTACTATGTTGCTTTATCTTATTTAGTCTAGTTGGCAGGTGTGTGTGACCTATTATACAGTATAGGCGCCTGGGTTCTGTGTTCAGGGCAGGCGATGTGTAAGTGGAGCCAAAGCGACCCCAATAACCGATTAGCAGGTTAGAAGCGCACGTTCCTTACCTTCATCTTCTGTGCTGTATTGCTGCACAGGGGGTGGGGCTCCCTTAAAGGGAATGTCATCAGACTTCTTTTTTTTTTTTTTTTTTATAAAGTTTTTATGTTAAACTAATTTTTTAAGAATTTTTGGTGACTTTTTTTCTATCTATATTATAAAATCTGATATCTTGTAGTTTTCATTCTCACCACTAGGGCTAAAACTGAGGTGAGACTTTCTGATGAGTCTGTGGGGATAAAAGGAGGCTGCTGTAAAGTGATCTGTACAGCATTGCAGCATCGTGTGACACCAGTAGATAGAGGAGACAATAGCAGCTCCCTATGGAATTGCCTCTTTACAAGTCACAGAGCGCGCTCAGTAATGTCTCACATTCATCTCAGGGTGACAGTCTGTCTATTGTCATCTATGTCCATGAGTCTTGCTATAAAGCATGTCCCTAATTGCTGTTAAAAAAAAGACCAGGCAAGATGGCTGCCCCCATAAGGGTGGGTTCAGACTGAGGAATTCTCGCGGAAAATGTCCGCGGAATTCCGTCAGCTGTCCGCCCGCACATCTGGGCGCCTTTCCGCCGGCCCCATAGACACCGGCGTATTCCGCTATACGCAGAAAGAAGTGTCATGTCACTCCGGCACATAGAATGGTGTCTATGGAGCCGGTGGAAAAGCGCGTTCCCGTGGGGGTGGACAGCTGACGGAATTCCGCTGACCTTTTCCGCGAGAATTCCTCAGTCTAAACCCATCCTAACAATGTACAAAATGTTAAATAAAAAAAAAAAAATTAAAGTCAGAAAATAAAAACAGATTACAATAAAAGAGGAAGTTTTAGGGTACAAACCCACACACCGTATACACAGCAGATACGCAGCAAATACGCAGCAGATTTGTTGGTACAGATTTGATGCTGTGTTCAGTTATTTAGATCTAATCTGCTGCGTATTTGCTGCGTGTTTGCTGCGTATTTGCTGCGTATCGCAGCAGTAAATACGCTGCGTGTACGGTGTGTGGGTTTATACCCTTAGCATCTGACTCTAATCGGTAACAGAAAATTTAGCTGACGCATTCCCTTTAAGGCCCTAGATGAAGCGAATAACAGCCAAATTGGGCAGATATTTCCCCATGTAATAGAGACGAAGATCAGCCGTTGTCTCTCAACACATGTAAAAATCATTGGCCATGGGCCGCACATCTTTCCGTGTAATAGGACATGTGTGGACAATGGCTGACACCGCTAACTGTGTCCTGGCCTCACAATTATCTGTGTCTACGGCCTTTAAAGGTTTAGATTGTGATTGATGGCCAATCTACAAGATATACTATTAATCACTGATTGGCGGGGTGCAGACTCCTGACAACTCTACTGGGGCCCCCGCACTACACAGTGAATGGAGCCGAGAACCCTGCTTGGCCCCCCGCACTACACAGTGAATGGAGCCAAGAACCCTGCTGGGGCCCCCGCACTACACAGTGAATGGAGCCGAGAACCCTGCTGGGGCCCCTGCACTACACAGTGAATGGAGCCGAGAACCCTGCTGGGGCCCCCGCACTACACAGTGAATGGAGCGGAGAACCCTGCTTGGCCCCCCGCACTACACAGTGAATGGAGCCGAGAACCCTGCTGGGGCCCCCGCACTACACAGTGAATGGAGCCGAGAACCCTGCTGGGGCCCCCGCACTACACAGTGAATGGAGCCAAGAACCCTGCTGGGGCACCCGCACTACACAGTGAATGGAGCAGAGAACCCTGCTAAGGCCCCCGCACTACACAGTGAATGGAGCCGAGAACCCTGCTGGGGCCCCGCACTACACAGTGAATGGAGCCGAGAACCCTACTGGGGCCCCCGCACTACACAGTGAATGGAGCCGAGAACCCTGCTGGAGCCCCCACACAACACAGTGAATGGAGCCGAGAACCCTGCTGGGGCCCCCACACAACACAGTGAATGGAGCCGAGAACCCTGCTGGGGCCCCCACACAACACAGTGAATGGAGCCGAGAACCCTGCTGGGGCCCCCGCACAACACAGTGAATGGAGCCAGAAGCAGTTGGCTCAGTTACCCGTGTGCTGGTGGCACCGCATTACTGCAGATCAGCATCTTTTCAGGTGGGCAGGAGAAGATGCCATCCTTGAGCTACATCTGTGAGGTTCGATCTCCTCTTCTACTGGGTTTTCAAGGGAATGGGGTTCCAGAATTCTTTACAATGAGCCATTGCTATGCGTACGACGTTCACACTTTTAGCTTTGGTAGCGCCACTACCCGGACTCCCCTGAGCAGCATCTGTGGGTTTGAATCCCTTCTTGTGAGGGAATGAGGTTAAAGAAGTAGTCCGGGGTCAGACATTTTTCACAATAGTCGGGGAGGAGGTGGCTGCACATAACGACATGCACCTACCTCCCTGGCTCTAGAGCTGGGGTCCTGTCACCCGCTCCGGTTCCCAGTTCTCTGGCTGTTTCTAGTTCTGAGTCAGCCCTGCTTAGCCAGTCAATGGGGTCCTGCCTCGGCCACTGACTAACTGAGCAGGGCTGACTTGTCATGACCCATTTCCCTACTCACACCAGGATGTAGCCAGGGGACTGGGAGCCAGAAGGGGTGACAGAGGACCCCAGCTATAGAGCCAGGGAGGTACGTGCTATGTTATGTTCAGCCACCTCTTTTTTTGAAAAAAATAAAAAATGTCCGACCCCTGACTACTTCTCATTTAAGGCCCTGAACACTTATGCCTTGCGATCCAAAATCCTTACGAATGGTGATACCAGATAGGTTAGGTCCAATGCATCTCATATCCTATTGAGGGCCCCATAGCATAAAATGGGCCATGGCTCTAGACATGTCTACCATCTGGCAGCGGGGTTGCAACAGACAAGAACATTGCATGCAGAATTTTTTTTTTTTTTTGGTCCATCACTCGCACACCAAATAGCAAACGCCGGATCACTAGACATGTGTGAAGAGAAGTAATGATGGTCCATTCTACCTGATCTAAACCGCCTTGGAGTTTAATGGCATTCGACTTATTTCAGGAACAGATTTTTCCCAGTTTGCCTGAATTGTTGAACATCTCTAAAACCTTCTTCCATCATAGGAAACTGAACCTGCGTTGTCGTCAATATTTCTGACACGTCTGGAACCCTCCAGCAAATTGATACATGAAATTCCAGCCTTAATGCCGCGCCGTACCCCCGAATCCCAGAACAATGGCGTGTTTCTTTAATAAGTGATAAATGTGAAGCGAGAGCGGGCAGCGTTGGCATCTCCTCAAAACAAACTAGTTATCCCCCTGAATTGGTTTCATCAAACATCACCTAAAATGTTGTGGATGGCAGGCCCGCAGCAGGGGCCGCCTGTGATAACTGGTTTTCTTTCAGATAAGCCGTTAAGCAGGGGTCACTGTGCTAGAATAAGCGCAGAGAATACGTGTCCGCTGGCAAACATGAGCGAATCTTTGATCACTTTTGTGCGGCACATCAGTCTGGCATTGTGCTTTATACCAACACAACACTATAACAAGCTGAGGCCTTTCAGGCTCTCGATAGCCCAGGAATGTTATTGAAATCATCGCGGTTGCCGATAAGTTAATAGAAGAGGCAAACACTGTTCATTTCATAATACGACGTGTTGTGATTTCCAGCCAAAAGGAATGTAGAGAATCCATGCTTCTTGGCGATGGTATTTTAACTCTTCCATTGCTGATTGGAATATTGAGGGGTGGGTTAAAGAGTAATGAGTAGAGATGAGCGCAACTGGAGCATGCTGGGGTCCCATCATACCAGTGGCTGAAGAAGCTGGATGTAGCCCTAGGGACTCTTGGGAAACATGGATACAGCCTACGGCTGCACATGAATGACATCACTTTTGGCGCTAAAACGCTGATAGGGTGACAGTGGCTTCTTGTGTCTGGAGGTATAAAGCCGCCTCAAGAGTGACGGGGTTAGGAGCCAATTGCTCCTGGCCTGCTCAATCACAGCGCCCCATAAATAACTGTATGTGCTCCTGCTGAAGAGCGCATACAGGTAAAGGGCCAGTGTCAGCACCCGGCAGCACTGGTCTGGGCTGCCATGCCTATGCATCCAGAATTCCGGGCAGATTCCGGATGTGCATGTTGTCCGGAATTCTGCCATAGGGTCCCATAATTTTCAGAGCTATTTTCCAGCACACACACCCTGAAGGTTATCCGTGCACAATAGAACCCTATGGGCCCAGAAATTCACTAAGGTAAATTTCATGGACGTGTCAAGGGGGCCTAAAAATTGTTCATTTATTAAACATTTTTAATTAAAATTGTATGGTCTAGAATTTGACGTAAAAGCAAAAATTTGTTAGGAGAAAACCAAGAGTCTCAAAATAATCCCTCTGCCCGGTGTATGGTGCGTGCGTCTCCTGAAATCCGCTCTGGAAATATAATAGGGCTACGACCCCAAAAGTGGTAGAATGGCGCAGTTTAATAAGACGTAACCCAAAATTTACAGTAATCCAGCGTCTTAACAACTCCGAGCGCGCCAAATCCCCCTCCTCTTCATCTTCTATAAGACAGTCTGAATTGACAAGATTGATATTTGTTAACCAGAGTCTTCATTTTGAAGCTTCATTAAGGGAGTTCTGCTCCTGCCGCCGGATGCAATGAAGAGGGGATTGGTGTTAATCCCTTTCTCTAGCCCTGATTGCCGGCAACTAATGAAATAATCACAGATGACCCAAGAGGGAGCTCCCAGGTGCCGGCACAGGACACGGACATATTGCCTCGCTGCCATCTCCTCTTCTCCTATTTCTGTGGATACTGTATGAACGTCCATGAGCCGCGCGGCCGTCTCCCAAACACAGACCACACAACGGATGGAAACATTGACCTAGTCCTGGGGCGTCCTGTGGGAGGCTGTCGCTTCAAGGAGACATGTGATATCTTCCTTAATAAGAAATTAGATGTTTGCTGTCTTTGTGTAATCCGGTATAGACAGGATTAATGAGTGTGGCGGTATAGCGACCGGAGGACGGGAGAACAAAAACATAAAACAAAAAGACAAAGACAAAAATCTGGGATGGGAAACTAGAAGTGTGTAACATGTATATGGCGGTATTATTTGGGGATTCTACATTAGTGTAATGTAGAAATATTATGGGGGTTATTATGTGGTGTAAGGGACACGGAGTACTGCACAATACTGGGCACTATATGGCGATATTAGAGGGGAACTTTAAAGTGAATGTACCACGACCCTTTATTAAAAAAATATTTGTATCTGACCTGGTTGGCCCCAGCGCATAGACCCTGGTGGCGCATAGACCCTGGTGGCGCATACACCCTGGTGGCGCATAGACCCTGGTGGCGCATAGACCTTGCCTGTATCCCTCCATCTGTGCCAGTTTCTTTATATGCAGATAGGGTCGCTCGGTGCACCCACATTAATAAAGACTTTTAATACAGGGCGCAGTATATAATTTAGTATAGGGTACTATATAGTGGCAGCGTTTGGTTACTGCATTGTATGGCGGTGTAACGTGTGTACTATATAGGAGATCTAGGATCGGATTTTTCTGTGAAGAGGACACAATAAGAGCTTACTGGGGAAAAGATCAGAAGCAACATGAGAAAATACTACTTCACTGAAAGAGTAGTAGATGCTTGGAACAATCTTCCAGCAGAGGTGGTAGGTAAATCTACAGTAACTGGGTGAACCTGCCTGAGATATACATATATCTATCCTAAAGTAATAAGAAGGGAAATACTAAGAGGGCCGACTAGATGGAGCAGTGGGGCGCCTTCTACCCACAATCCTCTGTGTTTCTAGGTCTCTGTTGCTCTTAAAAATTTTTGAGTTTTGTTACTTTATCTTAATGATGTAACACCCCCCCCCCCATATGTATAGATGTCTTCATGTAACATTATAAAAGTTCTTCCCTGAATGTACTTCAAAATATGTTAACTATGTATTCTTATATATCTGTCACTAAATATTATATATCTGTCACTATGTATTATATATCTGTCACTATATATCCTTATTATATATCTGTCACTATATATCCTTATTATATATCTGTCACTATGTATCCTTATTATATATCTGTCGCTATGTATCCTTATTATATATCTGTCACTATGTATTATATATCTGTCACTATGTATTATATATCTGTCACTATGTATCCTTATTATATATCTGTCACTATATATCCTTATTATATATCTGTCACTATGTATTATATATCTGTCACTATGTATCCTTATTATATATCTGTCACTATATATCCTTATTATATATCTGTCACTATGTATTATATATCTGTCACTATGTATCCTTATTATATATATGTCACTATATATCCTTGTTTATCGGTCACTATGTATTATATATCTCTCGCTATGTATCCTTATTATAGATCTGTCGCTATGTATTATATATCTGTCGCTATGTATTATATATCTGTCGCTATGTATCCTTATTATATATCGGTCACTATGTATTATATATCTGTCGCTATGTATCCTTATTATATATCTGTCACTATGTATTATATATCTGTCGCTATGTATCCTTATTATATATCTGTCGCTATGTATTATATATCTGTCGCTATGTATCCTTATTATATATCTGTCGCTATGTATTATATATCTGTCGCTATGTATCCTTATTATATATCTGTCACTATGTATCCTTGTTATATATCTGTCACTATGTATCCTTGTATATTGGTCGCTATGTATTATTATATATCGGTCACTATGTATTATATATCTGTCGCTATGTATCCTTATTATATATCTGTCACTATGTATCCTTGTATATTGGTCGCTATGTATTATTATATATCTGTCGCTATGTATCCTTGTATATTGGTCGCTATATATTATTATATATCCTCCTCTGGTACTCTGCCGCCTCTGGGATGTTTGCGCACCATGAATTGGTCATATCATTTCTGTGGCAATCGTCCCTTGGCTTTTCTTTCTTCTCCAGAGGTCAGGCAGGACCATATTGGCTGACCTCTCTCTATATACATGGACTTCATTGACCTCGCCTGTGTAAACACCCTGGTCATGGAGGTTTATCCATAGCAAAGGACGAAGAGCACATACTCCAGCCTGCCGGCCATTGTGTCCTCTGCCTTAGTGCTTACTATTATCCTTTTATAAGTGACTGTGTATATGACCTATATATCACCTTACATACATATTGTATATGACTAGAGATGAACGAACCTGGAGCATGCTAGAGTCGATCCGAACCCGAACCTTCGGCATTTGATTAGCGGTGGCTGCTGAAGTTGGATAAAGCCCTAAGGCTATGTGGAAATCATGGATATAGTCACTGGCTGTATCCATGTTTTCCAGACAACCTTAGAGCTTTATCCGAATTCAGCAGCCACCGCTAATCAAATACCGAACGTTCGGATCGACTCGGCCCCGAACCCGGTTTGCTCATCTCTATATATGACCTATATATCACCTTACATACATATCGTATATTACCTATGTATCACCTTACATCCACAGCCCTCTATGTCTCCTATATGATTATTACCTATATATCACCTTATATACATATCTTATATTACCTATGTATCACGTTACATACATAGCCCTCTCTCCTATATGATTATTACCTATATATCACCTTACATACATAGCCCTCTCTCCTATATGATTATTACCTATATATCACCTTACATACATAGCCCTCTCTCCTATATATTACCTTACATACATGGCCCTCTATATCTCCTATATGATTATTACCTATATATCACCTTACATACATGGCCCTCTCACTTATATATCACCTTACATACATGGCCCTCTATATCTCCTATATGATTATTACCTATATATTACCTTACATACATGGCCCTCTATATCTCCTATATGATTATTACCTATATATCACCTTACATACATAGCCCTCTCTCCTATATGATTATTACATATATATTACCTTACATACATAGCCCTCTCTCCTATATATTACCTTACATACATGGCCCTCTATGTCTCCTATATGATTATTACCTATATATTACCTTACATACATGACCCTCTATATCTCCTATATGATTATTACCTATATATTACCTTACATACATGACCCTCTATATCTCCTATATGATTATTACCTATATATTACCTTACATACATGGCCCTCTATATCTCCTATATGATTATTACCTATATATTACCTTACATACATGGCCCTCTCTCCTATATATCACCTTACATACATGGCCCTCTCTCCTATATATCACCTTACATACATGGCCCTCTATATCTCATATATGATTATCAAGAATCTTCTATCGGGAAGGTATAATATATGTAGGAATGTCTTTAGGTAAAATTCAAAGTTAATAAAAAGTTACCAGCCTGATCCCCTCTAGGGGTCTTGCCTTGTGGCAGTGCTGCAATTCTTTCCGACAGGATTCATGGCAGATAATGTGCAGCTCCAGCATTTCCAGCAGATACGTAGATGACATTTAAAAAAATAATCTCATTTGCACAAAAATCTCTGCGGAAATTGACCTCTAAAATCTGCATTATGTTCATCTTGGTTTTGGATGTGCTGCAGATTTATTTCAGATTTTCCCCAGTGACCTCAGTAGGCGAGTCAGATCCCACCATTCATCCTCAGTCTTGTGATGTTTGCTGCGTGATCATTGGAGATCTGCTGCAAAATCTGCAACTGCAGTTATTTAAAGGGGAATTTATTTTACTGGTGTCAAGTTATATAGATTTGTAATTTGCTACTATAATCTTCCAGTACTTATCAGCTGCTGGATGTACTGCCTGATTTGGTGTATTCTCTCCAGTCTGACACAGTGCTCTCTGCTGCCACCTCTGTCCATGTCAGGAACTGTCCAGAGCAGCAGCAAATCCCCATAGAAAACCTCTCCTGCTCTGGACAGTTCCTGAGATGGACAGAGTTGGCGTGCCTGAGTGTGCTCGAGGTTCATTCATCTGTTGTCACTACTAAAACTACAGATATGTAATACATTTAAGAGAGCAACCACCGCGCTCTCCCTGAGTTGAGGTCCGGGGAGTTGAGCCAAAACCAATCTAATAATTCTAGTTTTGAAAAACTGCTTAAAGTGTTTAGAGGGGTTTTCTAGTCTAGAAATCCCCACCTTCATGTACCCTCTCAGGGTGAGTCTATAGCGGAGCCCCTCTCAGGGTGAGTTTATAGCGGGGCCCCTCTCAGGGTGAGTTTATGGCGGGGCCCCTCTCAGGGTGAGTTTATAGCGGGGCCCCTCTCAGGGTGAGTTTATAGCGGGGCCCCTCTCAGGGTGAGTTTATAGCGGGGCCCCTCTCAGGGTGAGTTTATAGCAGGGCCCCTCTCAGGGTGAGTTTATAGCGGGGCCCTCTCAGGGTGAGTTTATAGCGGGGCCCTCTCAGGGTGAGTTTATAGCGGGGCCCCTCTCAGGGTGAGTTTATAGCGGCGCCTCTGTTCACCATCTTCTCCTCTTGTCCAGAGTGGATAATGGTCACAAAGAGCGTCACCTCCTCTGGAGGACCCATTCTGTCCATGTAATACACTGATACTCTGATACCATGCAAGGCTTAGTCTCTCCTGCGGCGGCTCTGCAGGCAAAGTCAACGCATAACGCCAGGTTTCCCGACAGATTACAACCAATCATTGAAGCCCAACAAGGCGACCCAGTGCGGAGAACCCCTTTAATGACTACTTTGACCCCTAAATATGCATAAACCTGGATTATCCCTTGCACTGCCCTCCTTGCCTTTTGTTTTAGTCAGGTGTCGTGTAATATAACCCTATCCGTATTATAACCATCTCTTTTACTAACTAGGTGAAAAGAAACGTCTACGATCTCACCAGCATCCCGGTTCGCCATCAGATCTGGGAAGGTTGGCCTCCATCTGCTCAGAGCGACACGGTAAGTTTCCTGCTATCTGTATTGTTCCTTATGGAGATTCCCAGATGGGATGCAGCAGGTTCTTTTTACCCTTAAAGTGTAAGTGATATAAGTTGACGCTTGTTCGCCATCTTTGTTACCTAGATATGAAACTGTGTAGGCGGTGTCGTGGGTGCGTCATAGGAAACAGCGCCATTCATGTTGATACTGCAGCCGATTGAGACGGTGCTGATCATTGAATGGCAAACGTTTCCTTGTTATTTTGATTTCTTAGAGGTGTCATGATCCCACAGGGGCAGGAAAGCAATGAGGTTTCCATTCCATAACCGCAAGCAATAATATTGGAAACTATAACTATTTAAAGGGGTAGTTCACAAAAAAAACAAAATTCTTTCTGATCAACTGGTGCCAAAAAGTGTTAGAGGTCTGTAATTAACTTTATTAAGAGATCTCAAATCTTCCCGTACTTATCAGCTGCTGTATGTCCTGCAGGAAGTGGCATGTTCTTTCCAGCTAAAAATGTAGTAAGAAGCAATGTAAAAATGTAAGAAGTTGTGGACCCCGATCCCTCTCCTGTCAGTACGGGCTTAGCTCCTTCTCGGGGTCTTCCGCGTGCTTGCGTCTATCACCACATACTTAGCAGATCTTGTTTGGATTAGACACAAGCCTTGTTTTTCACGGCCACATTCTCTGCCGATCACAGATAGAGGAGCGCTTTATGGCGCTATATCGGTTCCGCACGAGAGCTTCTGTAAAGCCGGGGCTGTGGTGTATATAGGAGTAAGTTGTAGCTGCCCCAGGGGACATTGTTACTGTGCAAACTACTAACATTTCTTATGCCAAACGCATTGAGAACATAATAGGGCTTCATCCCTGCAGTGGAGAGAGTTCCGGGCTCCCTGCCGGAGTCTCTGGTTGCAGCCGCAGTGGTAATAGTGTGACCTGCAGACATGTCAGCCCGGCTGGGATGCGGTGACAGCGCAGCAGAGAACACAACACTTATTAGCAGGTGTTTTACACACTCCCGGGCAATTTATAAACTTTTATCAAGTACATTTTTTTGCAGTTATTTCAATAAAAATCTTTAAAAAATTACATATTGTTTAAACAAAAATTTTTGGATATATATTTATTTTACTTTTTATATCCAGGATGTCAGACTCTTGGCCCTCCAGCTCTTGAAAACTACAATTCCCATCATTCCTGGCCAGCCAAAGCCTTCAGCTCTCCAGGCATGATGGGAATTGCAGTTTTGCAGCAACTGGAGAGCTGACCAATGTGACACCTGTGCTGATAAGGAGGAGGCTGCTGGAAAGTGATCTGTGGAGCATTACAGCAAAGCGATATAAAGAAGGCAATAGCAGCTCAGCCTTCTCCCTCCCTGTATACCTGTGCAAAGGTCACAGAGCATGCATAAATATATGTCCCATATAAAGAATAGGGTTTGGAGATGTTCATTGTATCCATGTCCCAGAGGCTGTTAAAGGGGTACTCTAGAGAAAAACCGATGTCAGAAAGTTATACAGATTTGGGCTATGTTCACACAACGTATATTTTCATAAACCCACGGCCGTTGTATATGTTACATAGCCGTCTATGGTATCCCAGCCGGAGCGTATACACATGGTATTGGTATATGCTCCAGCTGGGAGCCCTCGCGGCGGCACAAAGAACTGACTTGTCAGTTTTCTGTGGCCGCTATTCATTGAATAGCGGTCGCAGAAACCCATGTCAGTGCACACAGTGGAGCAAGCGGCTGTGGAAGCTCCGCAAGCTCCATAGTGTGCTGTGGGGAGTTCTGATGTGGGTGCACATGGAAGAGCCCGCATCAGAACTGTGCAGCCAGGAAGATCATCCGGCCGGGATGATCTTCTCAGAGACCGGCCATTTCATGACCCGGCTGTGTCACAGAACGGCCGGTCTCTTATGCTGTGGGAACATGGCCTTGTAATGTAATCCTGGTGTATTCTCTCCAGTCTGATACAGTGCTCTCTGCTGCCACCTCTGTCCATGTCAGGAACTGTCCAGAGCAGGAGAGATTTTCTATGGGGATTTGCTGCTGCTCTGGACAGTTCCTGACATGGACAGAGGTGGCAGCAGAGAGCGCTGTGTCAGACTGGAGAGAATACACCACTTCCTGCAGGACATACAGCAGCTGATAAGTACGGGAAGAGTGGAGATTTTTGAATAGAAGTAATTTACAAAGCTGCATAACTTTCTGGCACCAGTTAATATAAAATATTATTTTTAAATATTTTTTTTTTTTTTTTGCTGGAGTACCCCTTTATATCTTCTATGGCACTACTCCAGGAAATATTAAGCAATCGTCTTCCTGTGTAATACATGGACGGGCCAGATCCTCCAGCGAGGGAGTCCCCCTCTATTCTTGTATATGCACTTTTTATGATGGGTGTTATTATATTTCTATATATTATATTGTTACCCTATAGCGGTCAAAGTGTAGAGCGCCGGGCCCACGCGCCGTCTCCTCTCACCGCGCAGCACTAAGCCAGTCCCGGCTCTGACAGTGTGTAATAACCTCCGTCATCCATAATTCATATATTGTTATAAATCATTTAATAAATAACTGTGACTGGGTCTCCCTGCAGACATCGCGGCCCACCTTCCCTCCTCCAGCGAAATCTGCCGCTCGGCAAGACTTGTCAATAGCGCGTCACCTCGAGGGGGAGCGGAGGGGGAGGGGGGGGGCTGCGTCTTCAGAATATTTTCAAGCTGTGACAGTGAAGCTGAGATTCACACAGAGGACAAACCCCCAGAAATCTCATTTTGCACATTAACAGGGGCACTTTTTGGTTTATTTAGTGCAGGAATAATTTTAACACTGTGAATTAATCTGCCGCCTCTAATTAAAGAAGATGTTTATTTTAATCCCCGCAGATTCCGCACTTTTTGTAACCAATTACGTCTCGGCGCGCTCTCCAGCCACCCGGAACGCAACGATCCAATTACTGACGAAAATCCGCTGCCCGTCGTTATTGTTTCTTGTGTCCTAATGATTGGGGGGTGGGGGTGGGGGTGGGGTGTTATTTCCAGAACTTTCTCCATGTATTTTTATAGTCCACCTGATACCCGTGAGCCGGGCGTCTCCTTCCCGCACAGAACGTTGCGCTATTTGATTGAGAAATGAGGAATAGTTTGGAGGAATTGGTTAGAATCGTTTGTAAACAGGCGTTCATATTCCAGGATTGGAGTTGTAGACTTTGAAATATTGCAATTTATTCTTAAAGGGGTATTCCGAGGTCACTGATTTTGTATGATGGGGGATCAGCGTCAGATCCTGATCACACCCCCTATGATGCCTTCATTGTCTATAGTGCTGCTGAAGAGACGGGAGCACTGTCACCTGTCTGGGGGCCTCTATACATGACCAGTCCATTCCAAACAACACAGTCTCTATTCTCTATGGGGGTCCCAGTTGTTGAACCCCCATGATCTTACACTTGGTTGTGGGGTTAAAAGGGAACTCTGAAAAAGAATCAAATCAACTGGTTTCAGAAAGTTATATAGATTTGTAATTTACTGCTATTTAAAAATCTCCAGTCTTCCAGTTCTTATCAGCTGCTGTATGTCCTACAGGAAGTGGTGTATTCCCTCCAGTCTGACACAGTGCTCTCTGCTGCCACCTCTGTCCATGTCAGGAACTGTCCAGAGCAGGAGAGGTTTTCTATGGGGATTTGCTGCTGCTCTGGACAGTTCCTGACATGGACAGAGGTGGCAGCAGAGAGCAGACTGGAGAGAATACACCACTTCCTGTGGAACATACAGCAGCTGAAAAGTACTGGAAGACTGGAGATTTTTAAATAGAAGTAATTTACAAATCTGTAAAACTTTTTAAAAACATTTGATTTGAAAGAAAATTTTTTTGCCAGAGTGCCCCTTTAAGGAGTTTTGGAATCCTGGACATTTATATTTGTAGATCCAATACTTCAAGATGATCCTTGATCTCTATTTTAGTATCACAGCTCGTGTGTGTGTGTGTGTGTGTGTGTGTGTGTGTGTGTGTGTGTATATATATATATATATATATATATATATATATATATATATATATATATATATATATATATATTATATGGATCCTATAGAATAGTTTGCCTCATGTATAGTACTAGGCTGCGGTAGAAGGGATATATGATGCTGTATGATACCGGTGTCAAACTCGGGGCCTCCAGCTGCCGCAAAACTACAATTCCCATCGTGCCTGGACGGCCAAAACGTTAGCTCTCCAGGCATGGTGGTAATTGTAGTTCTGCATCAGCCAGAGGGCCGTTGTGTGACCCCCCCTGCTGTATGGCAATGTGGGGGGCCCTTATTGGATGCGGTAAGCGGTTTATGCAGCCATTGTTGACAGCGCCCCCCCTCCATTGCTGTTGGTAGCCCCTTGTCAGTCAGTAGCCCGGTCCTGGCTGTTGACACAAGCGTGGGAAGCGCAGCCCTCTCCCCTTGCCGTGGGTTCTGTTGACCATTGTGATCAGCATAGAATGAGCAGCCTCCGACTTTATTACTTTTTCAAAGTACAAAATCCAAAAGCTGCAAACCGGGGGCGTCCGAAAAGAGATAAAATTACCGCGCGGGCTTTGAGTGGCAGGCGTACATCAAACCTCGCGGGGCTTTGACAGGCAATGGATAACGTTATTAGACGCCTCTCGCCATAATTGCTGACATTTATCCAGTGTTTCACAGTATTTGCTAATGTATTAATGCAGTCAATCTCTGCCAGGCTTCACATGCCTCCTTAGCCCCGGCTTCTATGGGATCCGCCAATGCGCGGAGACGGGATGCGTTTCGCCGGCTGGTTGCCGTAGCGACAGAGCCCAAAGATAAGCCGAGACAGAGCCCTTTTGTGATTGCTTTTCAGGTGACATTCAGCGGCAGCTTGTGTAGAGTGTCCTTTTATAGTTCCAGTAATTCACAGGATGGTAACCACTTTTCACTTTAACACTTTCTATTCTAGCCGGGAAGCTTTTGTTTCCAGAGCGGACGAGGATCAGCCGCACGTCAGCACACTTGCTTTTCATCAACATTTACCAGCACTTTTGTATTGTTACGTCTATTCTCTTTTTCTTTTTTCTGTTTTGCTCATTTTGCGTTGTGCACTTGTTACTGTCTAGAATCGCAGTGCGGCGTTCCATAGAAAATGAGCTTCATGGTTACCTTAAGGAGAACTTTCCCTATTAGATTGGAGACGCTAATGAGGACGATATGTCTCTGACCTTACTCCTCAGTGCCGTTCCAGTGCTGTCAGCCGTGTGCTCCTTGGTCAGGTAATACCGATAGGAAGACTGTGGGGTGCTAGGACCACTGCCTACCCCCATAGCGCCCATCCGGCCCGCTCCACTCATCAACACTTCAATGGGGTGGGCCGGCCAGGTTGGCGCTATCTGGGCGGGTAGTGTTCCAACACCCCCCCCCCAGTGCTTCTAATGGTGGACTGTGGATCACGTGACTAACTGCACTGGAATGACACCGAGGGTGAAGGTAAGAGACATACTATAAGAGACATACCTTCCTCCTCTGCGTCTCCTGTGCAGCAGAGACGTATCAGCCGGTTCGAGTCGTCTAAACTGCTGATAGTTCCCCTTTAACTTTGTTTTGGAAGAAATAATTGATGGCGGGGATTGTAGCTACAACTAATCCACGTGTTTATTGGGCGCTGTTCACAACACGTTTTTGGTGTACAAACTTCTTACAGAATCTAGACTTATGCCATTGACAGTCATTGTTAAAAATTACATCAGGATGCCCTTGTGTTGGGGAAAAAAAAGTGTTGCTGACTTTACAAAAAGGTCTGCAAATGCATACTGCCCGAACATAAGCCAAACATGCTGCCCAAACATACTGCCCAGACATGCTGCCCGAACATGAGCCAAACATGCCCAAACATACTCCCCAGACATACTGCCCAAACCTGAGCCAAACATGCTGCCCGAACATGAGCCAAACATGCCCAAACATACTCCCCAGACATGCTGCCCAAACCTGAGCCAAACATACTGTGCAGACATGCTGCCCAAACATGAGCAAAGCATACTGCCCAAATAGAAGCCAAAGAAGTTGTAACGTGGCATACGCCAGCACCATTTTCTGATCTAGTCACTAGTATCCTTCACCATCGCCTCAAAAAATGTAGTAATAAAAAAACAAAAAAAAAACGGCACTCACCACAATCCATTAATGGTTATGTATTTAGTATAGTCAGTCAGGGTTCAGCAGCCGCGGGGAGTCAAATACCAAGTGTTCGTGTTCACAGAACGTTGCCAAACCCCAACAATACGGCCTCTACGCTCAACACTACTTGTGATCAGTAAGGGTCCTAGCAACCAGACCCCCACCTATCAGCTGCCCCCTAACCCACCCGATAGGTCATATGTTTTATTATTATTATTTTTTAAAGGGCCCCTATCACTTCATCTGCCCGGCAGGAGCCTCGCTGACAGCATATACACACCATATCCTGCCGCAAAGCTGAAGCTCCATGGAGATACACACACCTCCCAGGTTTCCTTATGATGTATACGGTATACGGTGTGTAATACACAGCCACAGATACATATACACACACCTCCCAGGTTTCCTTATGATATATACGGTATACGGTGTGTAATACACAGCCACAGATACATATACACACACCTCCCAGGTTTCCTTATGATGTATACAGTATACGGTGTGTAATACACAGCCACAGATACATATACACACACCTCCCAGGTTTCCTTATGATGTATACAGTATACGGTGTGTAATACACAGCCACAGATATATACACCTCCCAGGTTTCCTTATGATGTATACAGTATACGGTGTGTAATACACAGCCACAGATACAGACACCTCCCAGGTTATGATGTATACGGTATACGGTGTGTAATACACAGCCACAGATATATACACCTCCCAGGTTTCCTTATGATGTATACAGTATACGGTGTGTAATACACAGCCACAGATACAGACACCTCCCAGGTTATGATGTATACGGTATACGGTGTGTAATACACAGCCACAGATACAGACTCCCAGCCTATTCCAGTAAATATATCGCCTTGGGGCCTTCCTGTCTCTAGAGATAGTGTGACCATTCTCTGGAGCGACCCATGCAGCCATCCTGTTCCAGCGGCGCAGTCCTCAGGCCCGGATACCCTGCTCGCAGTGCGGAGACTATTGGGAGGGGATGGTGAGCAAACTTGTCAAACTCTTCAGCAACGGCCATATTGTCTGATCCCGAACGCTCGCCATTTGATTCCTCTTTGGCTGCAGAAGTTTGAGGCCCCTAGGACTGCCAGGAAAATATGGATGTGGCCTATAGCGACAAATGCCGAGCGTTCCGGTTCCGAGAACATTGCCGGGCCCGATGAGTAGATTGTTCCAGGCTGCCAGAACCTGGGCGGCTGCTTTCTGTTGTTTTATGTCCAGAGAGCGGCAAGGCCGGGAAACACTTACAAATGATAACGTCCCCCATTATAGTGACACAAAATAATAAATCCAGGTACAGTGGCCCAATTACTGAAAATGTCTACTAGACTAGACTGTCTATAGACTAGACAGTCCAAAATGCTTTAGAGTTATCCACGTGATAAAAAAACAAACTTTCAAATCAGCTGTTTTCAGAAAGTTATATATATATATGTGTGTAATTTACTTCTATGGAAAAATCTCCAGTCTTTCAGTACTTGTCAGCTGCTGTATGTCCTGCAGGAAGTGGTGTATTCTCTCCAGTCTGACACAGTGCTCTCTGCTGCCACCTCTGTCCATGTCAGGAAGAGCAGGAGAGGTTTTCTATGGGGATTTGCTGCTGCTCTGGACAGTTCCTGACATGGACAGAGGTGGCAGCAGAGAGCACTGTGTCAGACTGGAGAGAAGACACCACTTCTTGCAGGACATACAGCAGCTGATAAGTACTGGAAGGCTGGAGATTTTCCATAGAAGTTTATAGTGATTTTTTATGGGATCTGTCATTTTTATGATTATTCTATGCAGTCGGCTTTGGTAGTGCACACATATGATGTTATTTATCGAGGACACATAGAATCTACCGCCATGTATATTGCGGTGTGTCAGTAACAGTTACTGCACGATCTGACAGGTACCATCTGCCTCCTATAGTCAGATGTGTAGTGACGGCTATGGGGAATGCCTGGGGTGTATACAGGTGTGGTCTGGACACATTCTTCTGGAGGTGATATTGTCAGTAAACATCCTTCTCATTCGCTGTGTGTTGGCGTCCGTCCATAGACAAGTGAAGCGAACGTTACATGGCGGTGGTTGGATAATAATCACATGTATAGTAGCATCATCTGCTTGTATGGCCGCCATATACATCATCCCATCACTGTATTGCTGCAGCAGCGCCACCACAGGAGATAGGAAGAATTGAAATCAGCGGGGGAGGGGTGATCTCTAGAAGGGTAGAGCTCCCCCGTATTAATAGGGTACTGTATATGAGAGGGGTTTTTCTAAGCTGACCAGGCTTCAGGATTTAATGTAGTGGTTTCCCCAAGAATAAGACTTAAGGCCGGTCCATAGGAAAAGTGGCCGGTATCGGATTTGGGTCCGTTCTTGTACTTCCTCAGTCACCACAATAGGGGGATCCCCTCCCTTAATGGAGCAGGAGCCGAGCACATTGCTCCTCCATTCTCTATGGGTTTGATGGAGTTCAGCGCTCGGCTACCTCCCGGTCTCCCATAGTGAGTGAATAGAGCCGCAGTGAGATGGATCAGGGCAGGTGAGTATGTTCTTTTGGGATTCCCTCACTTACTTTTATATTTTTTGGCAGGCTAAACAATCCCTTTAAATTATATATAGACAGATGTATCCATGGTTAATATTATATTGATGCAACAATTGAGTACACTGAGTTAAAGGAGAAGTGCGCAGGGGGCAAAATAATATAACTGGCCAGGGTTGGGGGAGGGGGGGTATAAAAAAAAAAAAAAAAAAAAAAGACTATGCTTACCGCTCCCAGTGCCTGCACTGTGCTGTATCACAAAGATCCTGGACCCCGCCAGGTGTCGCCCCCCCCAACTTCACACACCTGCCTCTGGTTACACCATGAACCAGGTTCCACATCACAGCCGGGTGTATTTACCCTTCTCAGCCAATCGGTGTCCTGTCGCAGTCACTGACTGGCTGAGAGGAGCATCCATTGGCCGGATCGTGACGTAGCCGGAGGGGAGCTTAGAAGGCAGCCGGTGGGGTCCAGGAGCGGGACGCAGCTCTGCACGGCCATCAGGACAGGTGACTATAACATGTTATTTATTTTCCCCTCACCCCCTGCCTGTAATGATTTTTAATTTCCCAGATATAAATATTTATTATTTTTTTTTTTATTATTTATTATTATTTTTTTTTATTATTATGATTATATTTTTTTGAAAGTGATTGCTCAGCCTGCCAATTTTTTTAAAATTAAGGGAATCATAAAAACACACACACGCGTGTCCTTGTATGTATGTATGTATGTATGTATGTATGTATGTATGTATGTATCTGTGTGTGTGATTCTTCCACCCTGGCCATTGTGCTGTCTCTCCGTCTGTCCGTCCCGGTATACTACATTCCGTCAGTAACGTCGCTCCGGATTCTTCGCACAGCCTGTGATAACAAGTTTGGATTTCCTGCTCTTGACACTGTAGTACGGGCTAAATTAGAAACTTTTTTTTTTCTTTACCTCCCTTTAAACCTGTGATAAGTAATTGCCACTGTTATCGACTCAGCACAGCGCTAATTTGAAGTGACGTGCCCGGACTGGCCTGTAACATGAAGAGCCACAACAGGTGTGAGAGGTGCGGCTTTGGGGACCGGCTGAACCCTGAGCTGGAGGAAAATAGCAGAGTGAAATGAACCTTAAGTAACGCTGTCAGGAGCGATTATCCTCGAATGGGAGCAGTGCTGCTGGCTGTATACCCTCCCGCAGATACGCCCTGCGCCTTTATCCGTTATCCTGCACCAATAGGAATTCCTTCTACCTGCTGGAAATAGCTTTGTGGAGCTCGGCAGCGTACGTGCGTTCTGGGCAGACGCCGAGCGAAAACACCAAATATTTACCACATGTTTATGTAAACAAAAAAGGAAAAATAAATCATCAAATATATGTAAGGCTGGGTTCACACTACGCTTTTTCAATCTGTTTTTTTGGAAAAAACGGATACGTGTGTGTATCCATTTTGATCTGTTTTTTTTATTGAATTCCATTATAACATTTTTTTATCAAAACAGATCAGTTTTTTCAACGTACACAAAAACGTAGTCGACCTCATTTTGTGTCCGTTAAAAAAAAGGCTCCGTTTTGATCCTTTTTTTTTTTTATAATGGAATTCAATATAAATACGGATCAAAACGGATGCACACACATGCATCTGTTTTTTTCCATCCGCTTTTTGCAAGAAACGGATGAAAAAAAACAGATTGCAAAAACATAGTGTGAACCCAGCCTTAATGAGTACTTGCTATGGCTGGGCTCACACTGCAGTGCTTGCAACCCGATTTGCCAAAAACGGATGAAAAAAACAGATAAAATTATGTGCATCCGTTTTGATCCATTTTTCCATTGGCTTCCTTTAAGGAACAAAAAAAGGATCATAACGCTTCCATTTGTTGAAACGTACACAAAAAACGTAGTTGACCTGAACAATGCTTTTCAATCAGTTTTTTATTTTAATAATGGAAGTCATTGGAAAAACGGATCAAAACGGATGCGCACAAATGCATCTGTTTTTTTGCAAAGAAGAATGAAAAAAAATTCTGGTGAAAAAGCAGATTCATTAGTGTGCATTCGTTTTGATCCGTTTTTCTATTGCTTTCCATTATAAAAAAAATTAAACACGCCTCGGGGGGTTTTTACCATGCACAAAAACATTGCTGACCATTTTTTTGTGTACACTAAAAAAAAAAAAAAAAGCTTTTTAATGTTTTTTGATTTGAAAACTACTTAAAGGGATCCTCACGTGAATTGTTTTGCTTTCAAATCATCTGTCAGAACATTATACAGATTTGTAATTTACTTCCATTTAAAAATCTGCAGTCTTGCAGTACTTATCAGCTGCTGTATGTCCTGCAGAAAGTGGTGTATTCACTCCAGTCTGCCACTCCAGTGCTCTCTGCTGCCACCTCTGTCCATGTCAGGAACTGTCCAGAGCAGGAGAGGTTTTCTATGGGGATTTGCTGCTGCTCTGGACAGTTCCTGACATGGACAGAGGTGGCAGCAGAGAGCACTGTGTCAGACTGGAGAGAATACACCACTTCCTGCAGCACATACAGCAGCTGATAATTACTGGAAAACTGGAGATTTTTAAATGGAAGTAAATTACAAATCTGTATAACGTTCTGACAGATGATTTAAAAAAAAAAGTAGAAATAAAAATTTGTTGGAGTATCGCGTTCAGTATAATTTACATAGAATTTTGTTATAATCGGCTGAACACAGAATCTTTACAGGATTGATCCAATTTTTCACAACAAGTAAACGTTAGAGCGAGCTTTAAGTTTTTCTCTAAATCAGTTAGTAAATGTGTGTGTCTGGGTCCGTGAAGAATCCACCAGTCATGTATAGTTGCGGATTATCCCAGGGATTACAGCATAAAGCACTGAGTGTTCTGTATCTGCAGTAATATCCGCTAATAACGCCGCATTGTAATTAGGGGAAGCGAGCGGCAGCAGCGGCGGCGGGTGCCCGCAATAGGGCGAGCCTTTACACCGGGCCAGTCCCAACAGGTCCTGCTCCATCTGTAACCAGAACTGAGAATCTGCCTGTTCCAGCCTGCGAATTCTACCACATTTCCTGCTGCCACAAGGCATTGGTATTACGCTGCGGCGGCGCCTGTCCGTGTTCTGCCTGGACGCCATATTATCACATGGGGGGAATGGTGTGTGATGGCTTCATGGGGTCTGGTATCAGGGTTACATAGAAGAAATACTAATAATATAGATGGATGATACAGAGGTAGGATATAGATAGGATATAGATAATAGAATACAGAGAGATGATATAGATATAATAAAGATAATATAATAATACAGAGGTATAATAGATGTGTAATACAGAGATAGGATATAGATAATAGAATATAGAGAATATAATAATACAGAGATAGAATATAGACATGATATAGATAATGTAATAATACAGAGATAGGATATAGATAATATAATACAGAGATAGGATATAGATAATATAATACAGACATAAAATATAGATGGGTAATAATACAGAGCTAAAATATAGATATAATATAATAATACAGAGCTAGGATATAGATAGGATATAAGTGGGTAATACAGAGATAGGATATAGATAGAATATAGAGAATATAATAATACAGAGATAGGATATAGATAGAATATAGAGAATATAATAATACAGAGATAGAATATAGACATGATATAGATAATGTAATAATACAGATAGGATATAGATAATATAATACAGACATAAAATATAGATGGGTAATACAGAGATATAATGTAATAATACAGATAGGATATAGATAATATAATACAGATAGGATATAGATAATATAATACAGACATAAAATATAGATGGGTAATAAAACAGAGATATGATATAGATATAATATAATAATACAGAGATAAAATATAGATAGGATATAGATAGAATATAGATCGGTAATACAGAGCTAGGATATAGATAGAATATAGATCGGTAATACAGAGATAGGATATAGATATAATATAATAATACAGAGATAGGATATAGATGTGTAAGCTGGAGATGGGCTGCAGATCTGTCCGGTTTTCTCATTGCTTCTCCTTCTCTCTTACAGATGACGCTGGCCTCATCCGGACTCACCTTCCCGTGTCATCGGCTCACAGTGGGCCGGAGGACGTCTCCTGTACAGACCAGAGAGCAGTCAGATGAGGTAATGGTCTCCTATAGGCCGAGGAGCCGTCACACATGGACACTATGTGGCTGTAATCTCTGTATACTTTATAATGGACTCAGATTATAATATCTTCTATATCTAGTGTTTCCATTGCAACTTAAAGGGAACCTATCAGCCCGGCTAAGGTGGCGGACCTTGGCATTCTTAACCCTCCCTGCAAGTCCCGGTCCTGGGGCAGAGAAATCACAGCCTGAAGCTGAGCGCGTGCATTATGCAAATCAATAGAGATGAGTCCGACGTCCATTGAAAATGACTGAAGCAGTAAAGTTCTATGGACGTTGGACTCATCTCTTATGATCTGCATAACGCACGCGCTCAGCTTCAGGCCGTGATTTCTCTGCCCCAGGAGCGGGACTTGCAGGAAGTGTTAAGTATGCCGGGCTCTGTGGGGGGGGGTCCTCTTTAAAGGGAATCTGTCATATGTGGCCTTAAAAGAGGGTGGTATATACTAGTGACAGAAATTCTGAACAGATGGGTGTATTACTTCCATCTTTCTGTTCAGCCGTTCTTCTAATATGCAGGAGAATGGGCTTTGTGCTGCGCCACCCTTGGCACCTGCCCTTCAGATGTTGATTGACAGCTGTAGGATTGATTGATTGGCTGTCTGTGTTAGCGCCTCTTTACAGTACAGTGTAGTATTATATGTTCTGTGCTACTATCTATCTATCTATCTATCTATCTATCTCTCTATCTATTTATCATCTATCTATCTCCTATATATCTATTATCTATCTTCTATCTATCTATCTATCTATCTATCTATCTATCTATCTATTATCTATCTATCTATCTATCTATCTATTATCTATCTATCTATCTATCTCCTATCTATCTATCTATCTCCTATCTATCTATCTATCTATCTCCTATCTATCTATCTTTTTTTATCTATCCCCTATCTATCTATCTCCTATCTATTTATTATCTATCTTCCTTCTATCTATCTATCTATCTATCTATCTCCTATCTCCTATCTATCTATCTATCTATCTATCTATCTATCTATCTACCTCCTATCTATCTATTATCTATCTATCTATCTATCTATCTATCTATCTCCTATCTATCTATCTCCTATCTATCTCCTATCTATCTCCTATCTATCTATCTTCTATCTATCTTCTATCTATCTCCTATCTATCTATCTATCTATTTATCTATCTATTTATCTATCTATCTCCTATCTATCTATCTATCTATCTCCTATCTATCTATCTATCTATCTATCTATCTATCTATCTATCTATCTATTTATCTATCTATCTCCTATCTATCTCCTATCTATCTATCCATCCATCCATCCATCCGCCCTTTTGTTTCTTGATTTCTCTAGCACTAGGTTATGTTCACACAGCAGATTTTTCTCTTGTATGCCTCCACATCCCTCCAAGCCAGTATAGTTTCTTAGTTTCTGCACAGCATGCCGCTCCCCCCCCCCCCCATTATTGTGGCATGAATCAGCGGCGGTGGTGGTGTGTGCACTATGGCCCGGATTCCTATTACCAGCAAGGGGACAGGTCGGAATCCTTATGAACCGTTCCGTATTGTGCGCTGCCGTCACCTGACAATGGTCGTCCTGGAACCGGTTATCATTGTAACTTGAGGGAGCTCTGTGCACACACACTATTATGTTACTGAGTGGAAACATGAGTCCTGCGTTCCGTCGTCCACTTAGAGAGGAGTGAGCTGCGCAGCCGCTCACTCTCATCCCATCGCTGCGGGTGAATGGCAGGAAGTAACCCGGCCACTTTCTCTGCAGATTATTGCTCTTCTGTAAATGAGCACTGTAATTTTTATCCTATTACTTGGCATTCTTCTCTACTTAGAGGGAATTAGCATTGTCACAGTGAACATTACATGACTGCAATCCCACACCGAGCCAACGACGCCAGAGCCCAGATGCAATAGAAAACCTTTATTTGTCTTCTAAATGTTTAACCCGTGCTGAATGTTGTTGTATCGTGGCGAGCCGGCGTGGGGCGTATACATTGCATTAGGAGGTAGAGGTTGTAGCTCTGGTATAGCTGATAGGAGCTCACCACAAAGCGGTATAAGTGGGGAAAAAAATCCTTAAAGGGGCACTCTGGTGGGGAAAAAAATAAATCATTTGGTGTCAGAAAGATATATAGATTTGTAAAGTTACTTCTATTTAAAAATCTCCAGTCTTCCAGTACTTATCAGCTGCTGTATGTCCTTCAGGAGGTGGTGTATTCTTTGCAGTCTGCCACAGCGCTCTCTGCTGCCACCTCTGTCCATGTCAGGAACTGTCCAGAGCAGGAGAGGTTTTCTATGGGGATTTGCTGCTGTTCTGGACAGTTCCTGACGTTGCACTCCAGTTCATGGTGAAAGGGAATCTGTCACTAGGTTTATGCTGTCAGATCGGTGTATTACTTACATCATTCTGTTCCGCCGTTCTCCTAATATGCAGGAGAATAGGCTTCTTGCCACAGCCCTTCCCCCGCCCTCCAACTGCTGATTGACAAGTAACTGCCTATACACAGCATGGATAGATAACTGCCAATCAGCAGCTGGTGGGCGGAGTTTTCTGCTTCTCATGAATATCCAGGACTGCTGGGCTCATGCACATAATGGAGAGGATTACTTATTGTCCATGTTATTCAGGTGGATATCTCTGGATACGCTGCACAGAACAATGTAAGTGACACATCATTCTGTTCAGCGTCTCTGTCACTAGTTTGTGCTCCCCTGAGATAGGACGCCATAAACCTGCTGACAGAATCTCGTGAAGTTCATGCAGGTTAAAACGACATCCATACATAAGTGATCAGCAATCTGAGCTCAGCGACATCCATACATAAGTGATCAGCAATCTGAGCTCAGCGACATCCATACATAAGTGATCAGCAATCTGAGCTCAGCGACATCCATACATAAGTGATCAGCAATCTGAGCTCAGCGACATCCATACATAAGTGATCAGCAATCTGAGCTCAGCGACATCCATACATAAGTGATCAGCAATCTGAGCTCAGCGACATCCATACATAAGTGATCAGCAATCTGAGCTCAGCGACATCCATACATAAGTGATCAGCAATCTGAGCTCAGCGACATCCATACATAAGTGATCAGCAATCTGAGCTCAGCGACATCCATACATAAGTGATCAGCAATCTGAGCTCAGCGACATCCATACATAAGTGATCAGCAATCTGAGCTCAGCGACATCTATACATAAGTGATCAGCAATCTGAGCTCAGCGACATCCATACATAAGTGATCAGCAATCTGAGCTCAGCGACATCCATACATAAGTGATCAGCAATCTGAGCTCAGCGACATCCATACATAAGTGATCAGCAATCTGAGCTCAGCGACATCCATACATAAGTGATCAGCAATCTGAGCTCAGCGACATCCATACATAAGTGATCAGCAATCTGAGCTCAGCGACATCCATACATAAGTGATCAGCAATCTGAGCTCAGCGACATCTATACATAAGTGATCAGCAATCTGAGCTCAGCGACATCCATACATAAGTGATCAGCAATCTGAGCTCAGCGACACCCATACATAAGTGATCAGCAATCTGAGCTCAGCGACATCCATACATAAGTGATCAGCAATCTGAGCTCAGCGACACCCATACATAAGTGATCAGCAATCTGAGCTCAGCGACATCCATACATAAGTGATCAGCAATCTGAGCTCAGCGACATCCATACATAAGTGATCAGCAATCTGAGCTCAGCGACATCCATACATAAGTGATCAGCAATCTGAGCTCAGCGACATCCATACATAAGTGATCAGCAATCTGAGCTCAGCGACATCCATACATAAGTGATCAGCAATCTGAGCTCAGCGACATCCATACATAAGTGATCAGCAATCTGAGCTCAGCGACATCCATACATGTAGTGAGTGGCGGTCATATCCTGCTTCAGACCCGCCGTAAGGCCGGGACTTGGCTCCATAATATGGCTCCACAGTAAGATGTGTGTAACCCCGGCCTAGGGATGTATGTGTCCCGTATACTCCAATCTTAACCCTTTGTGTTCTCTTCTTATAACAGTGTACAGATATCCACATGATCAGCGACAGCGACGGTGACGACTTTGAAGATGCGACAGAGTTTGGAGTGGACGATGGAGAGATCTTCGGCATGAGCTCGGCGCTTAGAAAGTCTCCAATGAGTAAGATAACCAAAGAAACCAACTTGTGCCAAAAAGTGCAAAGATATGTAATTTACTTCTATTAAAAAATCTGAAGTCGTCCAGTACTTATCAGCTGCTGTATGTCCTGCAGGAAATGGTATATTCTTTCCAGTCTGACACAGTTCTCTCTGCTGCCACCTCGTCCATGTCAGGAACTGTCCAGAGTAGGAAAGATTTTCTATGGGGATTTGCTGCTGCTCTGGACAGTTCCTGACATGGACAGAGGTGGCAGCAGAGAGCACTGTGTCAGACTGGAGAGAATGCACCACTTCCTGCAGGACATACATAAGCTGATAAGTACTGGAAGACTAGAGATTTTTTATTCCCCCCCCCCCACACACAATATTGTATTGTAATTTCCAGATTAAAATACCTAAAGTTTCAATAAAAAATAGCAGTAGATATACAGAGTTTCCAAATAGAATAAATATAAAAACAATTTGACATTGTATAAAGTTATCTGAGTTGAAGCATACATTTACACCAGTATAATGTAATGTGTAATGTAACCCTCACATTCTTATGAGAAAACAATGAAGAAGAGACAAGGAAATCAAGTGTACAATGCAAGAAGAAATAGATAGTATGACCCAATAGATAGAGTGAATTCTGAGATGAACAATTAAAATCTGCCAGAGCTATGTGTCATAACGGCGATTGCCGTCCATTAATAGACAAAGTGTAGCAGTAATTTACAAATCTGTGTAACCTTCTGACACCAGTTGTTTTTTTTTTTGCCATTTTGCTATAGTATCCCTTTAAGTCGTATTACAAGGTTACATAACCAGAGGCGGCTGCTATCATAGAGAGGAGTCTCGCTGGGCGATGGCCGCTCATGTGAATAGGCACAATGTAATAGCTGATTTGTAGCCGTTGCTTCCTCCTGTTTATATGCAGCTGTGTCCGTTAGCGGCAGATCCCGTAGTGAGACCCCGTGTACGTATGAGATGATGAATATGTAGAGATGGCGGCTCCGTCATCACTCGCTGACATTATAATATTTGTCTTCTTTTAGCTGAATCGTCAGACTGTAATTCATTCATCTCTGTTGTCTCTCACTTTCCCCGAGTTACCGACTTCTGTATTTGTTTCCTCTCTCATAGTGCCTGAAAATGCCGAAAATGAGGCCGACGCTTTGCTGCAATTTACGGCAGAATTCTCCTCCAGGTAATGAATGAATGAGATCAGTGTAACACCTCATTTCATATTGTTCAAAAACATCAGACGAGCCATTTTCCATCGTATATAAGACTGCGCTGCGCTCTGTGCGGCCCATAGAGGTTTATAGAGAGACGGCACATACGTCCAGCTACCCCTCGATTTAACCATTGGGACATGAGGCCTGTTCTCAGGATCAGTCAGACGCACGTACACCAGTTACTCATCCCCTATCCCTGAACCACACCACAGCGCTCTTTAGTTTGTGATGGTGAGGTCCGTCCCCAGGGGATGACACCACATACTCTCACCATGGCCGCTGCCAGTGAAATGATACAGAGCATGCTGCTGATCTGCTTTTACCTTTGCAGATATGGGGAGTGCCATCCTGTGTTCTTCATCGGCTCGCTGGAGGCTTCCTTCCAGGAGGCGTTTTACGGGAAAGCCAGAGATGTAAGTACCGCTTATTGTGAGGACTTCTCCTTCCAGACTCCTGAACATGGTGTATGATTGTTACCTGCACAACCAGCTGTTTAGTGGAATATAGCAGGAATACCGGGTGCAGCGGCCAAGAATAAGCATTTTACTAGAGGAATGAGGGAAGCGGGTGCTGGAGAGTCCGAGACAAGCCGGACCAACCAGGAGACTCTACATTTCACCTAATGATGACAGTGATGTATATAGGCTCAGCTGTATCTGGGACCTGCCTGCGGATTATCATCCATCGTGCAGGAGAGCGGCAGCATGAGGTCACCAATTATAGTAACAGCTAAGTCCTATGGCTAGTATTGAGTGCAGAGGCCAAACTGTTGGGTTTCGGCAACATTCTCTGTACCTGAACGCTGGTCATGGGACTCCCAGCGTCTGACATATTAGATGTTGCCAGGAAACATTGGTACAGCCAATAGGCTATGGTTGTGTCCCTATTTTCCAGGACTCCCTAAAGCGGCATCTAACTTCTCCAGCCGCCAAATCTCAGCTAAGCATTCGGGTCCAGAGAAAGTTGCGGAACCCGAACAGCTCGACAACTTCGCCCGACACCAATTGCAAGACATTCATTTCTTTGTCTACTTAGGGTACAAACACACACAGCGTATACGCAGCGTATACGCAGCAGATATGCGGCAGATTTGATGCTGTGTTCAGTTATTTAAATCTAATCTGCTGCGTATTTGCTGCGTATCGCAGCAGTAAATACGCAGCGTATATGCCGTGTGTGTTTGTACCCTTAAAGTGAACGGACGATCCGGTACATCGCCGCCTTTTTTTGTTTCCTTAATCAGTCGGTAGCGGGATGCCGGTGGTGCTGTCCTCATTTTAAAAGACTGCTTAGTTCCCACACTTGGCGCAGTCTTTTCCCGTGCACCGGCCTGGCTCTATGCACTGGGGTCAGGCTCGGTGCCCTCAGTGCCCAATATCCCTCTCTGACGCAGCTCCATTGATTCTAGTGGCGCCATGTCACAGAGGGGAGGGTTTTTTTTTTTGTCACACTGGAGGTGGGCAGCAGGTCTGCCCCTAGTGCTCGGTGTCTGGCCAGTGCCGATTGTAGGAACTCTGTGGCCTTTCAGTAAAAGAACAGCGCCACTGACATTGCGGCATAAAAACAGTATTAAAAAAAGCAGTGATGTATCTGATAGTCGATTCACTTTAAATCCTGTAAAATAAACAGACACCAGATGGATCCCAATAGACCCCATTGAAGTAAACGAGACCTCTTACAATCTGCATTGTGTGACCCTCTAACTTCTAATACTATGGCTGATTTGGTGATAGAATTGCACAGAGATTGTCCAGCCCGCTGACGTAGGTCACCAGACCCCCCCTTTACCGGTCTTATAATAGATGTGGCGTGTGCCAAAGCCCTTGCAGATCTCCATCTCTCCTGTTGTCTCTTTAGCAATTAAACAATGTTTAAATGACGCCAAGAAATTAAAAAAAAGAGCCCTGAATTTTCGTCATTTTTCCCCTTTAATTATGCGTCTGTTGTCACTGAGAGCGGCTGAAGCCCCGAGCCGCCGTAGGACTTCGCAGCCCCTAGTTATCGCTCAGCAGGCCCCTTCTATTTGCCTTTAGGTCTATTTCTATCCATGTAGTTTCACACCTCTAACGTTTAATAAAAAAAAAATGTGGAGAACGGGCGGAGGGCAGATGGATCGGAGTTGGAAATTGAGTTTCCACAGTCAATAAAAACAAGATTGAAGGTTTAAATCCCCCGCCAGCCTGTGTGAAGCGCTCGGCTCATTAAATGTTTATTGGAGTGGCCGGATTAGGGGGATTTGGGGAACTTGGTGAACTGGTATCTGCCTAATCACTAAGTAAAACACTCAATTTGATAACGTGTTTCTCACGATATCACACTCTGCCCCACTCTAATGAAATCCCTTCAAGGCCGGCTCACTGGGGGCCACTTTGCAGCCATAACCCTCCATTTTGCGCTCATTGAGTTATTACCATCCACGTCTTCACATGTGACCGGTTTATATGCCGTAAGAGTGTGACCGACCGTATCCGGTGCTATCATAGTGCCTGGAAAGAGGACCTGTCAGTATAGGACAGTGATCCACCACTGCATGCTGGGAGTTGTAGTTGTACAACAGCTTAAAAGCCATGACAGCTGCCTTTTCACTTCACCACAGATATGGCTACGAAAAATAATAAAATAAAGAGGACGTCAAAGATATTATTATTATTACTATTATTATTATTATTATTATTATTATGTTTATTATTATTATTATTATTATGTTATTATTATTAAATAAATTTTTTATTCTTTTGTAGATTTGCTTTTCAACTAGTTTTACGTTATAGTGAATTAGTGTCTAAAATGTTACCGTATCGGCTTCTGGTTGTGGATGTCAGATGTGTTCACACAGTAAAATGACGTAGCTTTGTTCACGTTTGGGACGTAAGCTATAAGGATGATCAGCCATAACATTAATGCCATTGATAGGGTAAGGGAGCTGGAGAGTACTCCTTAAAGGGGAATTCCGGGGGGGAGGAATTCTTTCAGATCAGCTGGTGTCAGAGAGTTATACATATTTGTAATTTACTTCTATTTAAAGTGACTCTGTACCCACAATCTGTCCCCCCCAAACCGCTTGTACCTTCAGATAGCTGCTTTTAATCCAAGATCTGTCCTGGGGTCCGTTCGGCAGGTGATGCAGTTATTCTCCTAAAAACAACTTTTAATCCGGCAGCGCTGTGTCTAATGGCCGGGGCTTACATTTGTATATGCATTAGGTTAACACCACCTCTCCGTCCTTCCTCCCCACCCTCCTCATCATTAGGAATGATCAAGGAACATTTACTGCTGTTTGAGCATTGCACAGGTGTATTAACGGTCCAGCCCATGTTCATTATGCACACAGGTGGGGAATAGGAGGCAATCAACCTGGAGCATTCCTAATGATGAGGAGGGTGGGGAGGAAGGACAGAGAGGGTGTGTCAGCCTAATGCATATACAAATGTAAGCCCCGGCCGTTAGACACAGCGCTGCTGGATTAAAAGTTGTTTTTAGCACAATAACTGCATCACCTGCCGAACGGACCCCAGGACAGATTTTTGATTAAAAGCAGCTATCTGAAGGTACAAGTGGTTTGGGGGGGTCAGATTGTGGGTACTGAGTCGCTTTAAGAGTCTCCAGTCTTCCACCACTTAACAGCTGCTGTATGTCCTGCGGAGAGCATGTTGGATGAGGGCCACATTGTGATGATGAGCCGCCTAGGTCGGAGAATTTCCAGGACAGCTGGTCTTGTGGGTGTTTTCTAGATTGCCAGTTTGTACCTACAAAAAAAAGTGATCCTAAGAAGGACATGTGGTGACCAGCGACAGGTCATGGAGGCCACGGCCCCTTAAAGGGGAACTCTGGATAAGAAAAACGTGTTTTTTATTAAAAGTACATTAATAGTTATATAGATGTGTCTATACAATGTATTACCGTATCTGTACAGTTCTGCCACACTGGTAGCTGATAGAAATCCAGGAAGTGAAAAAAGATGGCCTCTGTGCCAATTCACATTGTCTCCTGCTCCTTCTGCTATCCCCCCGAGGAGACAAATCTTCCATGTCTCTGTCTCACATTGTGTATGTTTGCTGAGCACAGGCTGATGCCGACAGGAGGCGGGGCTGGATCCCCAATCCCCTGAGTGATCCACCATCCCTGACCGGCCAGAAGCAGCTGCTGCACTAATTTTACTGATTGTGATGGGTGGGGGACTGTGACGATCAGCTGAGGGAAAGCATTGCATTCTGGGAACTGCTCAACCAGGAAGGACAGAAACACAATACAGAACAAACCCCCCCCAAAAAAACAAATGGATTTTTGGTAGTTTCAAAACTGGAATAGACAGGTAAGTAATGCTTTATGCGTCTGCAGAAGTTTCATTTTTTTAACCTCTACCTGGAGTTCCCCTTTAATACACCTGGGGAGGCAGATCTGCCTGGTCTGGTCCGACCCCAAAGAACAGCTGCTATAGCTCAGATTGCTGGAAAATATCACTGATGATAAAAGATGTCCGATCACACAGGTCATTAGTCAGAGGGGCAATGCTGATCCCCGGCGGCCATCAAAAACTTACAATGGCCACATGAGCATCAGAGCGGGACCATGAAGCAATGAAGGAGGCCATCTAGTATGATGGGTCCTGTTCTCCATCATGTGGACGGCCGGGTGCGTCACTTACCTGGGAAGCAGATGTCACCAGGATGCACTATGGGAAGAAGACAAGATGGTGGGGGCAGTGTGATGGGCAATGTCCTGGTGGAGGCCTTGTGTCATGGCGTTATGTAAATGTTACTGTGACACCGACCACCTACCTAACCATTGTACACACCAGGCCCCCTCCTCCATGGCAGTGGGACCCCCGAATGGCAGCAGAAAATATCCAGGGGCCCCACGGCAGACATTGTGCAGGAATGAGGAACATGACAAAGGTCATCAAGGTTATCCGGAATTAGAGAAAGCACAGCTACTTTCTTGCAAAACAGCGCCACCCCTGTCCTCAGGCTGTGTGTGGTATTACACTTCATCTCCATTTCCTTCAATGTAATTGAGCTGTAATAGCACAGCCAAACTGAGGCCAGGAGAGGCGCTGTTTAACATCCCCTTTAAGATCCTCCATATATCAGTCTGGTCATCTGCAGGGTGTGCTGGACACACATGGAGGCTGCACGTCACACCTTATAGGACATATTAATACCACCAGACCACCTGGTCCAGTCCAGGCCTCAAAGACTCTGCTCTGTTTTCATGCTAAACGTAGCACTACGCAGCAGTAAGCAGGTGGTTTTAATGTTATGGCTGATCGCCGGTATATGTTTTGTAATTATTTTTATTTTTTACGCTCTTAAACAGCATGGGGGGGGGGGGAGTGTTAGAAATGCCAGCCCCCCGGCCACAAAGCGAGACCATGACAAAAGACAGATTAAAGGGTTTAGAGCAAGGTCAATGTGGGTTTTTCTCTAACTAAACACTTTTCTGAGATTTCCTCGCAGGGGAAAATAATGAAGGCCGCAGCGACGAGAGCTTTTCAGGGAGTTAGTCTCCTGTGCAGCGGCCTGCATTCGCCTGTCCTCTCAGTATGGGAGCTTAATATTGGGCGGCTGGGTGAATGGGCCCCGATGAATAATTGTCGGGCCCTCCCCGCAGGGGTCCCAGGCTTATTCTAAGGGCCTAATCATTGTGTAAACAGCTCCTTAGCCCGCACCTCCAGGAAGGGCCCGGATTCTAGCACAGTAACTTAGGATATCGCATGCAACCTCGCCCTTTGAAATGCAGAACGGATGATCCCGACTTTCAATCGATCTTTCCAAGACTTTTTTTCTTTTCCCCCTAAATTAAATCCAGACATTTCCTCTGCATGATAAACTGTGTTCCCTTACATTATTATCCCATATCATCTTGTGTCAGTCCTTAAAGGATTCTGGGAATTGTGTTCAATAGATTAGAATTAATCTCTACGTATATTATAGTTAAAGGGGCACTCCGGTGATTTTTATTTTTTTTTTAAATCGACTGCTGCCAGAATGTTATATAGATTTGGAAATTACTTCTATTTATCAATCTCCAGTTTTCCAGTACATATCAGCTGCTGGATGTCCTGCAGGAAGTGGTATGTTCTCTCCAGTCTGATACAGTGCTCTCTGCTGCCACCTCTGTCCATGTCAGGAACTGTCCAGAACAGGAGAGGTTTTCTATGGGGATTTGCTGCTGCTCTGGACAGTTCCTGACATGGACAGAGGTGGCAGCAGAGAGCACTGTGTCAGACTGGAGAGAATACGCCACTTCCTGCAGAGCATACAGCAGCTGATAAGTACAGGAAGACTGGAGATTTTTTTTTTTTTTTTTATAGAAGTACAGATCTGTATAACTTTCTGACACCAGGTGATGTGAGAGAAAACAATTTTGCCGGAGATTCCTTAAGTGTTGCAGGGTTTATCCGGTGTCATTCTATTTCACATGTCTCCCTCCTTGTGTCTTGCAGAGGAAGCTGCTCGCCATCTACCTCCACCACGATGAGAGCGTCCTGGCCAATGTCTTCTGCTCCCAGATGCTTTGTGCAGAGACCATAGTTTCGTACTTGAGTCAGAACTTTATTACATGGGCCTGGGATATGACCAGAGAGGCCAATCGGGCGAGGTGAGTCACACGGACCTTCTCATCCGGGGGAAACAACTCTACATGAATGGGGATTGGGATCCAATTGTTTGCATCTGATAGAGAAGTCGTCATCTCCTTTGTGCTGAGGATGACATCACATATGCACAGGAGAGGTGCTAACTATGATCAATCGGGGTCTGACCACTGGGACCCCCACCAATATGGGCCCCTTGTCCCCTGACTGAATAGTGTCAGCATGCACGCTCGGCCACCGCTTCATTCACTCTTCCACTGCACAATGCTGTGTTATATAGTCAGTGAATAGTGAGATGAGTGAACATGTACACGGCCACTCCACTCACTTGGAAGACAAGTACCCCCCATCCTTGTAATCTGTGGGGGTCTCGGTGGTCAGACTCCCATCATCAGATACTGATTGTGTGGAATCCAGGAACAACCCCTTAAAGCTTTGGTATGAAATAGGTATGGTGGGCAAGGGAAGGCGGCAAAAAGCCCCCCCCCTCCCTCCAGCGGACACTCATCCCAGAACGAGGGATAGGTAAAAAATTATATTTATATATATATATATATATATATATATATATATATAAATATTTTTTATTTTGTTTTTTTTTATAACAATTTCTTTTATCACTTCTCTATTCTTCCTGTGAAAACTATGGAAGAGATTCCCAGGCCAGGTTCTTACTGCGTTTTTGCCGTCCGTTTGATGTATACATTTTATGGAAAAAAAACAAAAACTTTGGATCAGTTTTTCCATTGACTTCCATTATTAAAACAAAAAAAAAAACTTAATCAAAACAGATGTAATTGGCCACACTTCTGTGTACATTAAAGGTAACCATTTAAAAACTGATCCGCAGTGTGACCCCGCCATTGGCTGCAGTGTTTTCTCCAGTTCCTCAGTATTACAGGTGTTGGATTCTCATTGAAGAGATACAGTGGTTTGTGGCCGCTTATTTTCAGGCAATGCACCATGGGAAAGCACTGGCAGCTTATTGAGTCCATGCAAAATGCTCATTCATTGTGCGACATTCTCGTAGTTCAGCACTTGTTGCATTGGGCACTAGTCTGTCCATCCAATATGACCCTGAGAACCTTCATTCACTGGCGTAACTAGAAAGAGCTGGACCCCCCCTCCTCCCCTGCATCCTACTGTAGATAATCCCCTGCTTGTTAGCCCTCCGCCCAGTAGATATCATGTTATCTCCCCTAGTGTCCTCCATGGCAGGCATCTCCTCTAGTGTCCCCCCATGGTAGGCATCTCCTCTAGTGTCCCCCCATGGTAGGCATCTCCCCTAGTGTCCTCCATGGTAGGCATCTCCCCTAGTGTCCCCCCATGGTAGGCATCTCCTCTAGTGTCCTCCATGGTAGGCATCTCCCCTAGTGTCCCCCCATGGTAGGCATCTCCTCTAGTGTCCTCCATGGTAGGCATCTCCTCTAGTGTCCCCCCATGGTAGGCATCTCCCCTAGTGTCCCCCCATGGTAGGCATCTCCCCTAGTGTCCCCCATGGTAGGCATCTCCCCTAGTGTCCCCCATGGCAGGCATCTCCCCTAGTGTCCCCCATGGGAGGCATCTGCCCTAGTGTCCCCCATGGGAGGCATCTCCCCTAGTGTCCCCCATGGTAGACATCTCCCCTAGTGTCCCCCATGGGAGGCATCTGCCCTAGTGTCCCCCATTGTAGGCATCTCCCCTAGTGTCCCCCCATTGTAGGCATCTCCCCTAGTGTCCCACATGGTAGGCATCTCCCCTAGTGTCCCCCATGGTAGGCATCTCCACTAGTGTCCCCCATGGTAGACATCACCCCTAGTGTCCCCCCATGGTAGGCATCTCCCCTAGTGTCCCCCATGGTAGGCATCTCCCCTAGTGTCCCCCATGGTAGACATCTCCCCTAGTGTCCCCCATGGGAGGCATCTGCCCTAGTGTCCCCCATGGTGGGCATCTCCCCTAGTGTCCCCCCATTGTAGGCATCTCCCCTAGTGTCCCACATGGTAGGCATCTCCCCTAGTGTCCCCCCATGGTAGGCATCTCCCCTAGTGTCCCCCCATTGTAGGCATCTCCCCTAGTGTCCCCCCATTGTAGGCATCTCCCCTAGTGTCCCCCATGGTAGGCATCTCCCCTAGTGTCCCCCATGGTAGGCATCTCCCCTAGTGTCCTCCATGGTAGATATCTCCCCTAGTGTCCCCCATGGCAGGCATCTCCCCTAGTGTCCTCCATGGTAGATATCTCCCCTAGTGTCCCCCATGGCAGGCATCTCCCCTAGTGTCCCCCATGGTAGGCACCTCCTCTAGTGTCCCCCATGGTAGGCACCTCCTCTAGTGTCCCCCATGGTAGGCACCTCCTCTAGTGTCCCCCATGGTAGACATCTCCCGTAATGTCCCCAATGCTAGACATCTTCCCTAGTGTCCCATATGGTAGGCATCTCCCCTAGTGTCCCCCATGGTAGGCATCTCCCCTAGTGTCCCCCATGGTAGGCATCTCCCCTAGTGTCCCATATGGTATAAATCCCTCCTAGGGTTCCTGTGGTAGACATCTCCCCCTGTAGATAGTGTCCCCCTAAAATAGGCATCTTTACTTGTATCCTCCCACCAGTACATAGTGTCCCCCATGGTAGGCATCGCTCCTGTTAGTATGAGGACGGCTCAGTGTATTGCAGGGATTGGCCCCCTGATGCGGTGGGCCCCGTAGCGGCTGCTATGGCTGCTACAGTAGTAATTATACCCCGTCCTTCATTACTTTCCAGTGCAAACAAATCTGTCCTGTTCCTGATTCTGTCACAGATGTCTGACGTATCAGCTCTGGTATCTGTACAGTATGGAGCCGCGCCTGTATGTGATCACATGACCTGGGAGATTTGTGCACACAGGCCGTTATTGACTGACAACAAGTGGAGATCTCGAAAACGGTGAACAATGGATGCAAGAAACTTTTCTAACTTCTCTCATAGAAAGAATAAGGTTGATTTAGCGGAACCGGCCGACCCTGTTTACTCCTCAGAAATCCAATCCTTGTAGCACGGCCACTGCTTCATTGTTGTCTATTATTACCAGCCGCTTTGGCGTGACCCCCGAGCCCTCCGGAGCATCGCCTTTCATAAAGCAGCAGAAGAAAGCCGAGCTGTGTTTTGCTGCCGCTCTGAATAGAAGATTAGAAATGGAAGGGAAACATTTCTAGAAGGAAACGCAGGGCCCCCGGTAATGAAAGTAAAACCTTGTCCTCCGATAAATTATTACATAAAACTCTGGACATTTACCAACCCCACGGAACCCCCTGCGAGCCTTTTATCCATAAGACGCTGCAGAATGAGGGCCGTCCCATAACCATCTGTAGCCGCTCAGTTCACAGGGAGACCTGCTGTTGCTTTGTCGCTCGCCCTGTTTGATTCCGCCGCCCCCTTTTATTTTACAATAACTATAATTGCCGTGTGGTTTTATTAATAGAGAAGGCCTGGTGTCACAGGGACGTCTAGGAGTGACCATCGCTGGCCGTGTAATTGCTTTGTAATGTTTTACCAAAGGATTTTACTAAGTAGCAGAAGATGGATACACTGGTAATAAGAAGATACCTGCGGTGAGCGGATCCTCTCGCCTCTCACAGCAGGTCGCTGATAGTGATGTCACTAGCCACATCTTACAGAATAGAGCAGGGGTAGGGAACCTTGAGACTCCAGCTGTTGCAAAACTACAACTCCCATCATGCCTGGAGAGCTTTAGCTTTGGCTGCCCAGGCATGATGGGAGTTGTAGTTTTGCAACAGCTGGAGAGTCAAGGTTGAAATAAGAGCATCGGGGATCCAGGTACGACCAGTCAGTCTGTGGACACCTCTTATAGGATCAAGCATGCAAATTTTTTATTTTTTTTTAATGCTTTTATTTCCAGACTTTGCTCTGTGTTATATAACAGAATATGGCGCACAGAGATACAGACATGACATGCAGGGCCCCCTACCTGCCATCTGCATAGTAAAAAAAAATGTGTCCAAAACTAAAAAAAACAAAAAAAAAAAACATGGCTGCTCTCTTCCATGAAGAACCATAAGTCCTGTGAGTTGTATTGCAGTCCAGTCCTGTTCGTTTTCATTGGAGGTGGTTTGCAATGTCAGACGTGATCCATGGGCAGGTGTAATTCGCTTTCTGCAGGTAGAGGAGCGTGCTCAAGTCCAGTTGTTCGGTATTTGCTTACCGGTGGCTGAAGAAGTTGGATGCAGCCCTAGGGAGTCCTGGGAAACATGGATACAGCCTAAGGCTATGTTCACATTCTGCATGAGACCGGCCTTTCTGTGATCATTTTTGTTTGTGGCTCCATCTGCTACTCCAGGTTTGGAGGTATTGTAAACTCCATAGGGGAAAAAGATAACTGTTGCCTTTGAGGGATTTTCTGATCACAAATAACCCTTTTAAAAGGGATCTCCAGGATTAGAAAAACATAGCTATTTTTGAAAAAAACAGCGCTGTCCCTTGACTTGGGGGTTTGTGTGGTATTACATTCACTTCAGTGGAATTGAGCTGCAGTACTACACACAAACTGGAGACAAGAGGGGCGCTATTTCTGGAAGGAGCAGCCACCTTTTCTAGGAGAATCTCAGGATTCTTCCCATAACTTGCCCTCACTATATTAGTATGTATCCTACCTATATCCTATACCGAGGATTCAACATTCAGACAGGCCAATATACTGTATATTAAGAAAAAGTTTGGTTTACTCACCTTCTTAGGATAATTAAGAGAAATAAATGTTATCGGCCATTGTTGCAATGAGAGATCCTTTTATTTTCTTGTCAGTAGTCTGTATAAGGGTACAAACACACACAGCGTATACGCAGCAGATTTGATGCTGTGTTCAGTTATTTAGATCTAATCTGCTGCGTATTTGCTGCGTATCGCAGCAGTAAATACGCTGCGTATACGGTGTGTGTGTGTGTGTGTTTGTACCCTTACTATATATATTTTTTTATTTATTTATTTTATTGTTGTTAATCCCTCTTTTTGTCTCTCGTTTGGTTCTCGCCGTGTCCAGAAATGTCTTGGACCAGATGTGCGTCTTCTTTTTCTCGCAGTCATATTCTCCCTTTCTCCGGGGCTCTGATTATAGTGTCGGCCGTTCCCCAACGTCAGGATCAATTTGCAGCCTGGTTTAACTGAAGGTTTGCATCCTGGCAGCAGCGATTGTCCCCGGCGCACAATGCTGTGTGTTCCTGTAACTTCAGACAGGGGCAGCGTCTAATGACTTTATTAGTGTTCACTTTCAAAAAGGCCTCGGTAATTGTTCCCATCTCTTTGTCCCGGCGGCCATAATTGCTGCACGGGATCATCCGGAATCTCACTGGTGTGAACACTTGATGAATCGCTGCAAGAACATTTAAAGGTGTAGGTCACCCCCAAAAAAATTCTTTCAAATCAGCTGGTCCCAGAAAGTGCCAGAGATTTGTAATTTACTTCTATTAAAGGGGTACTCCAGCGGGGGGGCACTTATGTGCTGGGATCGGGGAGGAGGTGGCCTATGGAAAAGACGTCCGCTCACCTCCCCGATTCCAGCGGCGCGTCCCGCATAGCGATGCTCCGGCGCCTGTTTCCCGGCCGCTTCCGGGTGTCTGACGCGGGCCCGAGACGTGACGTCTTTTCCCTCGCCCACCTCCTCCCCGGTCCCAGCGCAAAAGTGCCCCCCCCACCCCACCCCCCGCTGGAATACCCCTTTAAAAAATCTGAAATCTTCTAATATTTATCAGCTGCTGTATGCCCCGCAGTAAGTGGTGTATTCTCTCCAGTCGGACACAGTGCTCTCTGCTGCCTCCTCTGTCCATGGCAGGAACTGTCCAAAGCAACAGCAAATCTCAATAGAAAACCTCTCCTGCTCTGGACAGTTCCTGACATGGACAGAGGGGGCAGCAGAGAGCGCTGTGTCAGAGTGGAGAGAATACACCAGTTCCTGCAGGGCATACAGCAGCTGATAAGTACTGTGGACGACTTCAGATTTTTTAATAGAAGTAAATTACAAATCTTTGCACTTTTTGGCACAAGTTGATTTGAAAGAAGATTATTTTTTTTTTTTGAACTGCTGCTTTAAAGAAAGAAAAAAAAAAATCTTTAGGGCCAAGAGGTGAACGTCTCGGAGTATGAGGAACAGACCGGTCTGGATGTGCTTAGGGTTTAACTGTTTAAAATACCATTCTTCTCCTGTCACAGAAACAGGTAAACTAACCTTCTCAGGAAACACTGGATAGGATGATAACATGTGAGCGGCTTAGCCAAGTGGCGCGGTGTCCGTTTTCTCTTAATGATACGTTTGCTGCAGGTTCCCATTCCTCTGGTAAATGAGTTAAATAGGCATCAGGAAGATTTTCTTTTCATGAGGTGTTAATCCGATTGCTGAATGGCAGAGGTACAGTAAAAAAAAAAAAAGATAGCACTTCTCAATGGCGTACCTTTCCAGATGGCAGGCCGTGAGAAATTCTGGCAGGAAACTCCTGAGAACCTTGCTCTTTTGGGCACTTTGTTTTCTGGGCAAAAAAAAAAGGATTAGTCCACACCTGTATAACGGATCCGTATGGATTGCATTATATATATATATATATATATATATATATATATATATATATATATTATATACAGTGGTGCCTTGGATTACGAGCATAAGTCGTTCCGGGACCGTGCTTGTAATCCAAATCCACTCTTATACCAAAGCAAATTTTCCCATAAGAAATCATTCAAATGCAAACAATTGGTTCCACACCCCAAAAATAATGATTTATTATTCTGAATAACATGTAAAACAAATGAAACAAGCATTCAGAAACAGCAGAATCTGTGATATTATAAGTTACTGTACAGTAATGGAGAGGATGGGAAACACAAGGACTGACAGAGACTGCAGGGAGCAGGAAGGAATGAGCAGGACAGATGTGGGCACATACATGCAGCGCTCTCTGTCCGGGGAGAGAAGGGTTACAGCTATGGAGAGATTACCTCCACAGTCCTGTCCCCTGATGCAAACCCCAGCCTGAAGTGGATCTGCTATGATTTGGAAGGTGAGGGAGACTTCCTGGGTCAGAGCACAGAGCTGCAGACCATGTCTGACATGTATAGACCATGTCCCTCCCCCACTCACACTCCCACCCAGTACAGGGAGCTCTTAAACCAAAGCAATGCTCTTAAACCAAGTCACAATTTTGAAAAACTGTGAGCTCTTAAACCAAAACGCTCTTAAACCAAGTTACTCTTAAACCAAGGTACCAGTGTATATAAAAATTCTTTTTAATGTGGGTATTTGTATTTGTACAGTTTCTGACTCACAGAACAAATCAGCACATGTGAACTGTACGAAAACAAATCACACTTACGCTACGTTTACACGGAAAGATAATTCGACCGATCGTAGAATTAATGACTTTTCGATTTTAACGATCGTTTCGAAGTAACGATTTTTCTTTTATAACGATCAGCGTTTAGACGGAACGATATATCGTACAGAAAATTCTTTTTGCGATCATTTTGCAATGGCTTAAGTCTATCTCGCACATAGGTAAAATAGGTGAACGACTGTTTACACGGTAAAATAGGTAAACGACTGTTTACACGGAACGATCTGCGATTTTTTTTTTGCGAACGACGATTTAAGAACATGTTCAAAGATCAAAATGAACGATTTCTCGCTCGTCCGATCGTTCGTTTCGTTTACACGATTATCGTTCAAATTCGATCGTTATCGTGCAAATTCGCACGATAATCGTTCCGTGTAAACGCAGCATAAGGTGTTAGAGTAAAAGCCAGGAAATACCGTATCTTTCACTTTATTTATTTAGACAACTGAAAATAGGAATTAAAAATATTTTGTGCTAATTAAACTTCCCTGGTGGTCCAAGTTAGGAAAGGGGTCAAAGTTTATTGTAGTGACAGGGCCACTTTAACAATTTCCATGACAGTAACCTAAACCCAAACATACATAGCTCTGCTGCATGCACAATACACACCCAGCGCTGCTGCTTCATACACACTCTCTTCTGATACATCAAAATACACACATACAGCTCTGCTATATAAACATACCCACAGAGAGAGACAGTCCTACTATATCAGAATACAGATGCAGGCCTCTGCTGCATCACCATACACAAATAGCTCTGCTACATAGACACACACTCACAGCTCTGCTACATAAAAATACTCACAGACACACACACACACTTCTGCTGCATCACCATACACAAATAGCTCTGCTACATAGACACACACTCACAGCTCTGCTACATAAAAATACTCACAGACACACACACACACTTCTGCTGCATCACCATACACAAATAGCTCTGCTACATAGACACACACTCACAGCTCTGCTACATAAAAATACTCACAGACACACACACACACTTCTGCTGCATCACCATACACAAATAGCTCTGCTACATAGACACACACTCACAGCTCTGCTACATAAAAATACTCAGACACACACACTTCTGCTGCATCACCATACACAAATAGCTCTGCTACATAGACACACACTCACAGCTCTGCTACATAAAAATACTCAGACACACACACTTCTGCTGCATCACCATACACAAATAGCTCTGCTACATAGACACACACTCACAGCTCTGCTACATAAAAATACTCACAGACACACACACTTCTGCTGCATCACCATACACAAATAGCTCTGCTACATAGACACACACTCACAGCTCTGCTACATAAAAATACTCACAGACACACACACTTCTGCTGCACCACCATACACAAACAACTTTGTTACATAGAGGCACAAAACAGAAAAAAGCAGAACAAGGCCATGTTCACATACTGCATTTTTTCATAGTAAAAGTCTGTTGTTGAAGGATGCAACACTGGCCGTTGTTTGCTAACAGTGCTTCATTGAACGGCAGTGAACAGGACAATAGCCATAGTGTATGTACAACGTATTGACTACAGCTGTTGTTCACTGCGGCCACAGAAAATAATTGACATGTCTGTTTTGTACGGCCACAGTTTGGGGAACAGTGCCAAAGAAAATAGCCTGTGCTCACAGTGTAAAGTGCGGCTCCCAGGCGTACTTTACACTGGGGTCAAAGGTAAATTGGAGTGTGGGCACACCCGAATGTGCACCAGAATATGCCGGCATTCATCTGACCGATACCGCAGTATCAGCTGGGTGAACATGTAAGTCAGTGACCATTGTTTGACAGGGCCGTTGTTCTTACATAGTGTGAACAAAAATGAAAGAGAACTGTAAAAATCAGTGTTACACAAGTTTGTGGAGATTTTTTAATAGAAGTAAATGACAACTTAATATAACTTTCTGACAACAGTTGATGTGAAAGAAAAAACATTTGCCAGAGTACCCCTTTGGGCGCGAGCTCTTTTAAGAAATCCGTACACAGAGAGCAGATTCCATGGCAGGCAGCCATCACAGAATGGTTGTCAGCTGGCGGTCAGATACACAAGAGCTTCCAGTTACCCGTCACCAGTCCTGTTGTGTAACACGAATGTCATTTGTTATGGTAGCGATTGCTGTTTTAGAACCCTTTCTCTTTTGCTCAGGCTGTCCTCCTCCTCCTCTCGCGCCTCTCTCCCTTCTTTCTAAGCTTTTTTTCTTTTGCTTCGGCGGTCTTCCTCCTGCGGGTTCTCTCCGTTTTTTTTTCTAAGCTTCTCTCTTTTGCTCCGGAGGTCCTCCTCCTCCTCCTCTCGCACCTCTCTCACTTCTTTCTAAGCTTCTCTCTTTTGCTCCGGCGGTCTTCCTCCTGCGGGTTCTCTCCGTTTTTTTTCTCAACTTTTCTCTTTTGCTTTGGTGGTCCTCCTCCTCCTCTCGCACCTCTCTCCCTTCTTTCTAAGCTTCTCTCTTTTGCTCCGGAGGTCCTCCTCCTCCTCTCGCGCCTCTCTCCCTTTTTTCTAAGCTTCTCTCTTTTGCTCCGGAGGTCCTCCTCCTCTCGCACCTCTCTCCCTTCTTTCTAAGCTTCTCTCTTTTGCTCCGGAGGTCCTCCTCCTCCTCTCGCACCTCTCTCCCTTCTTTCTAAGCTTCTCTCTTTTGCTCCGGAGGTCCTCCTCCTCCTCTCGCACCTCTCTCACTTCTTTCTAAGCTTTTCTCTTTTGCTCCGGTGGTCCTCCTCCTCCTCTCGCACCTCTCTCACTTCTTTCTAAGCTTCTCTCTTTTGCTCCGGAGGTCCTCCTCCTCCTCTCGCACCTCTCTCCCTTCTTTCTAAGCTTCTCTCTTTTGCTCCGGAGGTCCTCCTCCTCCTCTCGCACCTCTCTCACTTCTTTCTAAGCTTTTCTCTTTTGCTCCGGTGGTCCTCCTCCTCCTCTCGCACCTCTCTCCCTTCTTTCTAAGCTTCTCTCTTTTGCTCCGGAGGTCCTCCTCCTCCTCTCGCACCTCTCTCACTTCTTTCTAAGCTTTTCTCTTTTGCTCCGGTGGTCCTCCTCCTCCTCTCGCACCTCTCACTTCTTTCTAAGCTTCTCTCTTTTGCTCCGGAGGTCCTCCTCCTCCTCTCGCACCTCTCTCACTTCTTTCTAAGCTTTTCTCTTTTGCTCCGGTGGTCCTCCTCCTCCTCTCGCACCTCTCTCCCTTCTTTCTAAGCTTCTCTCTTTTGCTCCGGAGGTCCTCCTCCTCCTCTCGCACCTCTCTCACTTCTTTCTAAGCTTTTCTCTTTTGCTCCGGTGGTCCTCCTCCTCCTCTCGCACCTCTCACTTCTTTCTAAGCTTCTCTCTTTTGCTCCGGAGGTCCTCCTCCTCCTCTCGCACCTCTCTCACTTCTTTCTAAGCTTCTCTTTTTTGCTCCGGTGGTCCTCCTCCTCCTCTCGCACCTCTCTCACTTCTTTCTAAGCTTTTCTCTTTTCCTCCGGAGGTCCTCCTCCTCCTCTCGCACCTCTCTCACTTCTTTCTAAGCTTTTCTCTTTTGCTTTGGTGGTCCTCCTCCTCCTCGCGCACCTCTCTCCCTTTTTTAATAAGCTTTTCTCTTTTGCTCTGGCGGTCCTCCTGCAGGTTCTCTCCTTTTTTTCTAAGCTTCTCTATTTTGCTCTGGATGTCGTCCTCCTCTTGCGCCTTCTCTCCCTTTTTTATAACCCTTTCTGTTTTCCTCCTCCGGCAGGTTCTTTCCCTTTTTCCTAAACTTTTCTCTTTTGCTCCAGTGGTCCTCCTCCTCTTGCAGCTTCTCTTCCTTTTTTTATAAGCTTTTTCTCTTTTGCCCCAGCGGTCCTTCTCCTCTTGCAACTTCTCTTCCTTTTTTTATAACCCTTTCTCTTTTGCTCCAGTGGTCCTCCTGCAGCTTCTCTCCCTTTTTCCTAAGCTTTTCTCTTTTGCTCTGGTGGTCTTCCTCCTCCTGCAGCTTCTCTCCCTTTATTATAAGTTTTTCTCTTTTGCTCTGGCGATCCTCCTCCTCTTGTGTGCCTCTCCCTTTTTTCTAAGCTTTGCTCTTTTGCTCCGGTGGTCCTCCTCCTCCTCTCGCACCTCTCTCCCTTTATTATAATTTTTTCTCTTTTGCTCTGGAGATCCTCCTGCAGCTTCTCTCCCTTTATTATAGTTTTTTCTCTTTTGCTCTGGAGATCCTCCTGCAGCTTCTCTCCCTTTATTATAGTTTTTTCTCTTTTGCTCCGGAGATCCTCCTGCAGCTTCTCTCCCTTTATTATAGTTTTTTCTCTTTTGCTCCGGAGATCCTCCTCTCTCCCTTTAGGCTCTCCCTTTGCCCCTGGTGGCCGAGCCGCGGCTGACACATGTTCGCAGTAAGTGCTGTACTTTGTAAAGCTGCACAATTCCTCTCGTTCTGGAGGGCTCTTGTGGATTCAATCTCCCTGTATCAGCGCTGGAGAGCACTTGGCGTCTTGTTAAGGCCGCTCCTTTTCAGCTCAGCCTCTTCAAGAAATCCGACATTTTAATATTTCTCTGGCGAGAGCTTTCTCTGGTTCATTCCCGCTGACCCCCGCACCCTCCGGTAATTTGTTAAGCATCCGTCTGCTGATCCTTGCCGGCTCTTGTCCCACCACGCAGCTCAGCAAGACGATTAGGGAAATTTTCTGCACTTGACATCAGCCAGATGTAGGAAATTAATTTAACTTAATGCTTCCTCCGTCTTTTTTTTTTTCTCCCATCGTAGCCGTATCAGGGAGAAGGAAGAAAGTAGTAAAAGCCAAGTATATGGCGTTGTGTTCGGGAATGCTTCTTAAAGGACACCAGTCATAATGGCTGATTTGTAAGGTTTTATTCAAGGCCTTTTACAATGTTCGAATAAATATTCAGTGGGGCGGGGGCTTTCCTCTGTTAATTAAAGTGATCTTCCCAGAATTTAATCTGTGTTTTTTTTCGGTCGAAATGGGTTCTCATTAATATTCATTAGGGGTCTTGCCCCTGCCTGGCCCTCTTAGAATACATAATTTATCAACTTCCCTAACATGCTGACATAAGACCCATCTGTTATGCGACATTATCATCGTTCGTGAATGCGTTTGGTTAAAGTTGTCACTTAAGTCTATGAGTGCCCCTCCATAGACCCAGTAATAGACCTTGGGTAGACCCCATAGACCTTGGTTGGCCTTCTATGACCGAAACTTTGCTGCATTTTACGTATCTATGTAGGTATACTGGACCTCTGGTAGCTTGAACTTTCCATTCTATCGATGTTGAAATCCCAATATTAAAGGGGTACTTCAGTAAAAAAGAAAAATCTTTCAAATAAGCTGGTGTCTGAAAGTTATATAGATTTGTAATTAACTTATTTTTAAAAATCTAAAGTCTCCCAGTACTTATCAGCTGCTGTATGTCCTGCAGGAAGTGATGCTTTCTCTCCAGTCTGACACAGTGCTCTCTGCTGCCACCTCTGTCCGTGTCAGGAACTGTCCAGAGCAGCAGCAAACCCCATAGAAAATCTCACTGCGTCAGACTGGAAAGAATACACTACTTCCTACAGGACATACAGCAGCTTTCTGACACCAGTTGATTTGAAAGAAATCTTTTTTTTCCCAGCATACCCCTTTAACCAAAAGGATTTGTACTTTGATACACAAGAGCAAAGTGGTATTATGATATATTATGTGCATGGATTGTGCCAACTCTCCCCCATTAGATGCAGAAGGATTGTGTATGTTGAATGTCATCCCCCGATCCTTTTGCTCTCGAGAAGATACAGGAAGTCTTCACCAGCAGCTCTGGCAGCAAATTATACTCTTCTCTCTATTAACTGGGTTTTCTGGGCTGAAGCATTTGTATGTAATCTGAAGTCTGGCACAAAAGAAGCATAAAAAAGGTCATACTCGCCTCTCCTGCTCCTTCTATTCCCTGCTGCTTCCACTGTCAGATCTTCTAGTCCCAGTTGGGCTTTCTACTTCCGCTGGTGTTACACATGGGCAGTGCCCAGTGCTTTGTTGAGCAGGCAGGAGGTGGAAAGAAGAGGACAACGCTAGGGGAACAGGGAGAGGTAAGTATGGCCTCTTTGTTCTCTACATTTCCCTGCGAGTCAAAAAATGCTGCAGCCTGGAAACCCCCTTTAAGAGCACAATCACACTTACCTAGAGAATATGTTAGTAATAGCTGTCAGCTGGACCAATGCTCAGTCTATTAAAGCTGTATAGACTAAAAAATCTAGAGAGTAGGTTCCCAGCCCGGTTGTTCAGATACTTGCACCCTCTCCTGGAGCTATAGAAAAATATAAAGATTTTTTTTTTTTTTGAAGAGAAAAGTTTTTGCAAACTCTGTTGGAGTGGTTCTTCAGAATTAGAAAAAGCACAGCTACTTTCTTGCAAAAACAGCACCACCCTTGTCCTCAGGTTGTGTATGGTATTACAGTTCACCTCCATTCACTTCAATGTAATGGAGCTGCAAACCCCTTCACCCAAACTGAGGACAGGAGAGGTGCTGTTTCTGGAGGAAAGCGGCCATGTTTTTCTAAGCCTGGATAACCCTTTAAAGGAGAAGTCCGGGCAACGCTTATAAGCTATGCTTTTAAGGAAAAAAAAAAATAACTTGCTCTTACCTCCCCCACTCCAGCGTACCACCGCTCCGGTCCCCATTATCAGAATCCTGGACCTGTGCGGCCTCCCCCATATAACACTGTGACCTCTCCGAATCCTGTGGCTATATATGTATAGTTACATATAGTTATATACAGTGCGCTTACCCTCCAGCATTGCATACTCTTTCACCTCTTTAAACCTTGCATTAGTTTCCGAGCTATGATAATTCAGCGTAGAGCATTTCCCTCTAAAATGGACAGAAAGAAATGCAATCACTATGACGTCGTCTTTTGTAAAGTTGCTGAAACGAGAAAATCCCAGCATCTACTTATGGGGTAAAATAACAAATATGCACATATCTTTTCAATCACAGGCGGCTCCAGCACTTAAGGTCCCATGACCCCCTGCAGAGGCGACGTGCTGTATGGACACACCCATAGCAGTCACTGCCCGCAGTGGTCATGTGTCACTCTGCACGGCTTGTCACTGTTACAGACAGTTACTGGTTGTATAGTAATTAGTACTGGAAATAGTTTGCTGCTTGTCATGCTATACAGTGGCATATGTCACGCAGTGAACCATTTTGTATAAAAAAAAAAAAGAATAAGAAAGGTGCAGCTGCTGTATGTCCTGCAGGAAGTGGTGTATTCTCTCCAGTCTGACACAGTGCTCTCTGCTGCCACCTCTGTCCATGTCAGGAACTGTCCAGAGCAGGAGAGGTTTTCTATGGGGATTTGCTGCTGCTCTGGACAGTTCCTGCCATGGACAGAGGTGGCAGCAGAGAGCAGCGTCAGAGTATGTTCAAACTACGGAATACACGCAGAAATTTCAAGCGGAGGCCACAAGTATTCTGTAGTGGGAACATATCCTCAGGCTGCAAAGGATACACCACTTCCTGCAGGAGATAAAGCAGCTGATAAGTACAGAAGAAGGGAGACCTGTATGCCGGATCACATGCAACCCAGATGGCAAGTATGTGCTGCAGTGGGATCCTTAAACTGACAGCACAGATCCTTAAATTGACAGCACAGCACATATATATATATATATCCTAGACCCCAATATATACAGATCTGTGCTGTCGGTTTTCTTTTATCATTCTCCACCACACATATCCCTGTTTAGGGCCTGTTCACACTACGGTCATGTCAGTTCTTTGAGCGGAGGCGAGCAAGCCCTCCCATTAAAACAGATAGCAGGCAGGAATTTTGGTGCCGATTCCATAGTGTGAACAGGACCTTAAACAGGAAGATGTGCCGGCAGCAATGGTAAAATTAAAAGCCTGCTCTAAAGTGCTGATCGGTCAAGGATTCGACATCTTCTATGTCCTGGGCTGATCAATGCCTCTCCAGTCTGCTGGTGTGCGGCCATTTCCTGGTATTGAGACGCGATTTGAGATGTGACGTGGCAGGCTGAGGCGGGACACCACTACAGCCACTGAATAGCTGAGAGGGCCCCGAATACTAGGGAGCGGCCACACACTGGGGGACTAGAGGACAGAATGCAGAAAGCAGGGTGGGAGCCAGGGACACCCCTTACCCAGCAATCTGATAATAGGGACTCCCTGCAGACTACCCCTTTAGGTATACAATTTTGAGCCAAAAAGTAAAATAATACATCATCAGCGTTGAACTGTAACCAAAAGCCACAGAAAAGATACATAGGCAGATGGAATCGGGGACGTTGCACCAGAAACAAATTGTGAACAAAAAGTTTCTAATCATGTAAATCTAATCATGTCTGTCATGTAAATCCAGATTAAAGATGAGCAAAGTTACAGTAAATTCAGAACAGAACAGAACGCTCAGCATCTGACTCCTGGTGACTGGAGAAGTTGGATGCACTAGGGCCCCCAGTCACCGGGAGCCGAGCGTTAATCCCGATATTTAGCCTTCCTCGTGTTGTTACCGATCCTGGTATATGACCCTGGTATATGACTCCTGATTATTTGTTGTATATATTTTTATTATTCGTTTGCTTTATGTTGGGTTACGTTCTCCTTCAGCGTCCCCCAGCGGCTCCCCTCGTATCCCTTCTGTTACGTTTCCAGTCGCAGCCACAACAAAGCCTCGGCGCAGTAATGAGAAGGACTCTGTTTAGCAACACGAGCGTTTACAGGACTTCTCAGCGTCGGGTTTTAGCAACATTTTTGTAACTGTCAATTAATGAACAGACAGAGGAAGCTGAAACCCCTTTGTAGAATCGCCTGCCATGTTTCTTTATCCAACTAAATATTTGTATAATTGAGGGAGACGCAGGAATGGCGGGGTGCCGGCTGCTCTGTGTTCACTACAATTCACCTCCCTCTGTACATAGGAGGAGACCTGGATAATCCAGATTCGGCATTGTGAATGGAGCCCTGTTCCATACAACGACATCTGGCTCTTTTGATGGTCTCCGCAGGTCCTTGTGTCGGCCGGTCCCGGCTGGACTTGACCAGTGTTTCTTTTTAAATCAGATAGTTTTTATTAAACATTTTTAAATTTTTAAGAAGTCTAGAGAGTGGTACGAGATCAACTGCGACCTGTAGTTACCGAGGTTAACCTCACGCCCTTATACCAGAGGGAGGTGGATAGGAGAACAAAATAGGAATATGTAGGGAGGTCCTCAGGTAGCTATTCTTAATACGTAAAACAAATGAAATGTATGATACTTCATTATCATACATTTCATTTGTTTTACGTATTAAGAAAAGCTACCTGAGGACCTCACTACATATTCCTATTTTTTAATTTTTATAAACTGCAAACATTCCCGCACCCCCATCCCACCCTACCTAATAATAAATCACCTGATTTGGATAAAATCTACCAAAGAATTAACTTATTACAAGGTTATCAGAAAGAAGGAAACGGGTGAATGGCCATATGGCTGCAGGATCCGACTTGGTGGAGATCACTTGCCGTCTGTTACCATGAAGGCCTAAAGAGTCACGTGCCAAGGGTATGGGATGCTGGGCAAATGTCACAGACAACTGACTCGGGATATGTTTGGGTTTTTTTTTTATTCCCACAAAGAGGCACCACAAGCTTAATGGTAACGCACACCCTAAGTGGGGAAAAGCCCATTGAACCGCAGAACCTTTCTAGCAAGTTTCTTACTTGGACCCACTTGAGCCACACTGTTAAACGTCAAGTTGCACCCAAGATGGTGCAGAGCTCTTTCCGCTGTGGATCTGAGGGTTGTTACGCTCTGCCTAGTTGATATTTGGAGGACTGCTACTGCCTTTTGTATGTATTACCCCTTTTGCCTTTAAGGTAGGGTTGCTACCCGCTAACGCAGCCTGCCCTGTTGAGGTGATATTTGTAAGGTTGCCACAGCCTCTTGTGTCTTGTCCCATTGCTCCCTCCAAAGCCATTACCAGAAATTGCTTCTAACTGCCCATAGCTGGGGATGTACCATATGTTCGCAACCATCACTTTCTAACTAGCAACTTTTCTGACCCTCAACTCTGCATTTGAATCATGGCACCTGGAGAAGTTGGATGCCTCCATAAGAAGTCCATGAAATCCTGGATACAGCCTATGGGCTGCGTTATTTTAATTGCATTGGAGGCTGAGATGTTTAACCTTCACTTTAAGGATGAGCAGTCCTAATATTGCAAAGTATTTAACAGAGTCTGGGTGGGTTATATTGAGCACCTGCCCTTTGGGTGGACCAACAATATATGATTTAGGAAGTCCAACTTCCAGCACCTCTACTGATGAGCTGACTGACGCGACTGTGCTGCTCGTGCAGCTGCTGCAGATACATGCCAATCCTAGGGATCACGAAAGTTGTGTCTAACCATACGACTACCATGGAGGAGATGCCGTAACACACACTGGCTTATGGTTGGAAAGTCCAACCATATAATGAATGCTCTACCAGGAAGGGGTCCTTGTGCATGGCCCTTTGCTGTAGCTCATCCTCATGGCCTTGAGCAGAGGATGCACCCCCTGTGTAGTCCTTCGCCTTGTGGTATGAGGCTGTTTTCATGACTAGCGATGAGTACATTTTCTGAAGCTTTTTTTTTTTTATTAATTTTTATTGAAAAATTTTCATTTATCAACCAAAAAGAAAAAAAAAAGTACATAAGGAAGTTGCAGAATAGACTATCCATAAATAACAAATGGAACAAATCAAGTAATATTGAAGTAGATACAAACATCAAAGCAGCTTTTATTTATGCATCTGATTATGTTGAGTTAGCCATTGGATTTGATCCAAGTTGAGTATGACACCTTGAGGCCCCCAGGACTCTATCCAATCCTAACGCTAAATCCACAAGCTGCCATTTTGAGCAGTTTATCAGAAAATTTGTTAAAAATTCAGAACTAGTGTTGAGTGAACTTGCCAAAAGTTTGGGTTAGGCAACATTTGGTTGAACATTCGTATAGCCTATGACTGTATCCAAATATTCAAGACTCCCTAGAGGGGCATCCAACTTCTCCAGATGCCGGGTGTCAAATGCAGAGTGTTTGGGTTCAAACGAACGTTGTCAAAACCCAAACTTTCGTCAAGTTCGCTTAACTCTATTCAGCTCAAGTAGCCACTGAGATACCCCAACGGGTAAGATGGCCTCCATTTTTTGGTCCATTTTCAGGTCACATATTGGCATATGGTACAGAGGACTTTAAGATATCACGTATCACCGCCATGGGCATGATTGGCTTTCTATATTTGTTGACACACCAATTTACCCGGTAATGAAGTTGATCGTTGGGCATTACCGATGCATTCTTGTCCGGTGTTTGTCATTAATCAGTCATGTCATCCTATCCTCTTCCTCTTCTACATTGATATTCTCTGACATTAAGGGGAAAAAAAACTCTCAATTTAAATTATGTTTCATGAAAATAATTAAGTATTAATAGACTTCATTCAGTGGCGAGTTCTCAGAAATTTCCACAGTTTTGCCTTTTCTGACCCATGTTATTAAAACTCTATTATTTTTACAGACTTTATTAAATTGGATCTTATTAAAGCGCTCCATATTTGCATTTGGTCTTTCATAATTCATTATTATTATGACATTTACTTTTACCTTCAGATCTGAAAACATATCATAAGCTACCCTTTTCTCTTGAAAGAAATGCTAATTTCAGACAGTCCTCTAATGGAAGTGAAAAGCTTTATCAGTTTTTTCATTTATTCCAGATCATGGTAAGAATACTAATGCTCGGCTTTTATATGCAAATATGGAAGTGCACTTTTTTTGTTTTCAAAAAGCTTTATTTTCAAATTTTTAGATCTGTAGAATTGATGGAGAGAAATTTATGTTCAGTTTAACTTTATTGTAATATTTACAAAAACTTTTATTATTACACTATTTTTCGTTTACCAGAGAAAATGTTTCTTACTCCCATTTAGATCTAAATAATAGAACAACCAACTAAGGCTCTGCTCTCATTAGCTGCATTCAGTAATATGGATGAAACCACAATGGCCTACAGTTCTTCGCCTATAAAACCAATGTAGCAATGGCCACCATATGCGAGTAAGACTAAAGTTGCCCATACACTTATAATAAAGTCTGCCATACCAGCCACCAGTAATGGGTTCTTCCAACTTCAGTATAAGGATTTTGTTTTTTTCCAAATTCTTCACCAGCATCATCTGTCACCCATTTGTTCTTAAAGGGAGAAGTTGGTGCCAGAGTTGTCTGGGGAGAAGAAGGTTCGGCTGACAGCTATCGAAAGTGTATGGCCTTCTTAAGTCACCCACTATGAAACCCTACCCTCATGGCTTCCAACTAGTGTGGAGTGGAGAGACCCAACTGATCGGGTTTGGAGACTGTTGTCAAACCCAAACTCGGCATTTGACTCCCCACGGCTGCAGTGTTTAAATGTTGCCCTACAAAGTCTTGGAAAACTTGTATAGAGCCAGTTTGGGTTTGACAATATTCTCCGTACCCAAACGTTTAGCATTTGACTCCCTGTGGGCTGCAGAGGTTGGATACAGCCCTACTGAGTCCTGGAAAACATGGCTATAACCATAGACCATAGGCTGTATCCATGTTTTACAGGACTCCTTAGGGTGGCATCCAACCTCTGCAGCTGCGGGGAGTTAAATGGTTGAGCGTTCGAGTTTGCAGAACTTTCCTGAACCCTAACAGTTCAGTCTTTCCACTCAACTCTACTTCCAACCATAGCCATGACAGCCATGCTAAATACATTTTTGGACAGATCCAATAATTGTGCGCCATCAGGGGTCCCATGTCAAGAACCCCTAACAGAAAGTGAAATTTGGACAGAGTCTTAGATATTTCGCCAGGTTTTGTTTGGATTTTAAAAAATAAAATCTTAATTCATTCCATCTTTTAACGTGAAACACAGGTAGGAAAAGAATAATAAGCAAAGAGGAAATTGGTAAGGAATTAACAAAAATAAGCAAAATGAATCCCAACACTGCCGCGCTGCAAATTATTTGGGATACAATAAAGCAGAGATCAGGGGTAAATATTTGGGGGTAATAAGTAAGTTGAAATAAAAATTTAGACTTTAGAAAGAAGAATTAAGTTAGAATAGTGAGAGTGTAAGAGAGAGCACCTACTCCAGAAACACCGTAGACATTAAGAGTTAGCAACACCTGGACAGCTACGTGACTGAAAAAGCGAACAACCGGGTGGCTTTCTGGGCTGAGAAGAGATACGTGGGATCAGGAACTCCAAAAGAGGGAAATAGAGACATACTAGCTGTGAGAATAACCAAGGGCGAGAGGGTAAACCAGATACAGGAAATTTTGATACAGTTTGGAGATTACTTTTTTAGGGTATAAACCCACACACCGTATAAGCAGCGTATTTACTGCTGCGATACGCAGCAAACACGCAGCAAATACACAGCAAAAACGCAGCAGATTATATCTAAATAACTGAACACAGCATCAAATCTGTACCAACAAATCTGCTGCGTATTTGTTGCGTATCTGCTGTGTATACGGTGTGTGGGTTTGTACCCTTAAGTTGTACTCGTCGAAACATAACCAAGGAAAGGTTGACTTGGTAAACATGTTGTACTTACCTCTCCATGCTCCCCAGGTGTCCCCCAGCCACTGCAGAGTCTCCGCTTCCGAGACAAACAGTGAAAGCCCACTCAGCCAATCACTAACTGGAACAGGACAGCCCTGGGGTCAGTGATTGGCTGAGCAGGCTGCTGTTACTCCCGAGAGGAGTAAGTCTCTGACATGGAGGCTCTGCAGTCAGTGGGGGGGGGGGGGGCACCGGTGACCCAGGGTAAGAATAACGTGTATTATTATAAATGCATCAGCAGCAATATAATTAAGAAAAATGTGAACGCTGGACAACCCCTTTAACTTGAAATCCCCCCTTAACCCATGGTATTCCTTTATGTCCACTTTAACCAGTTTGTTCAGTGGTCTAGCACTCTAGATTTTTTTTATTGTATTAATTGTGTCTTTCTGTTATTCAGGTTCCTTACGTTGTGTACCCGACACTTTGGCAGCGTGGTAGCACAGACAATACGAACACAGAAGACCGATCAGTTTCCACTTTTTCTTATTATAATGGGGAAAAGATCATCCAACGAAGTGCTAAATGTCATCCAAGGTAAAACCAATCACATGTCTGGTCCTCGCACCGTAACTTTATATATACAGACACAATAGAAATGACTTTTTATCTATTTGCTAAACGTTGGAAGCTGTATGACTGGTGGTAACCAGTCATCTATACATCGGATCTGTTTTATGTTACAGGAGTGTTGGGATATAACGATTCCGGGGAAGTCCTAGGTTCTCATACACTCCTTAGAGTCGCTGAGACTTTCATTCCACCGGTTCCCAGACACCATGTTAACAATCTATAGTTGTAGCAAAATGTTTAGGACTCTCCAATGTTTCCTCAGTGGTTTACAAGGAGTTCATTACAAGTATATTTCACTATTATCAAAATTCCAGTAGGTCAGAAGTTTACAAGCTCATCGTCCCTCTAAAAAGCTTTTAAAATTCCCCCCCAAAAATGATAGGCTGGTTGGAATCATGGGAAGGAATTGGACCTGTTGGTGATTTTAAGCCTATTTACTCTTTGCATGACATCATGGGAAATCCAACCAAGACATCAGAAAAAGAATTATGGACCTAAATAAGTGTAGTCCATCCATGGAAGCGTTTTCCAGAAATGAAAGCCCTGTGTTCTACTGTTATATGTGTGACCACACAGCCATCATACTGTTCAGGAAGGAGACACCTACTGTGTCCTAGGACCCTATTTCATGGCCCAGCGTGCAGTTTTCTCGCAGCCTGTCAGTGGTGTAGCAACCATTGATGCAGACCACGCAACTGCTGTTGGGCCTGTGCAGCAGGGGCCCACATACCGACTGTCCCCAATTACCTCACGTTCCCCTCAGGACAGCGCAGCTCTTCATTGCGGCACTCACAGACCACCCCTTTCCCCTGTAATGGCACTTAGAGCGTTCAGTAAGAGTCTCTCTTAGCGCCGTCCAGGGGAGAAGGGTTGGTCTGTGAGCGCCATCCAGGGGGGGCTCACCTTAAATCAGGTCACAGTTTGCAGCAGCACATGGGGACAAAGATCGTACTTTTTTGGTAATTTATGAAAGCGATTTACCTCTGAATAATCCGCTCTTAAAGAGGTTGTCTGGGCAAAATCCACCTTTCCCTCTTCAATAGTTCTTTGCTTGTTCTATGTATCTGTCCTATGTATAACGCATGACCTGTGTATACAGGGGGGGGGGGGGGGGATTAAACACTGCTTCTAGGATCAAAAAAAGTAGATCTTTCTGTATCGCTATTGGCTGATCTCCCGCCTCGGAATGAAATCCTTTTATGCACGCTTCTGTTACATAACCTTTTGTACAAGTAGGAAATGTCACCAGAAATTCATTTAGAACTGAAATAATTCCTCTTTCCTGACCTCGCTGACTTAGCACCAGGTTAATTATCCCCTTCGCTATGGGTAATTACCCTTATAAATCATTGAGAATGTTGCTTTCCTACACAGACGTCTATGCAAAAAAATGGCGCACCCTCGCCGATTGTCCATTGCAGGACTTGGCTTCTGGTCCATCTTGTCTTACATCTTCCCTCCTCAGCTCCTGGACTCCAGCTGTAACACTTAAAGGAGAAGTCCAGCCAATTTTTTTTTTTTAAATTCGGGGGGTAACATCATAACCAGTCCTTACTTCCCTCTCCCAGTGCCTGCCATCTGCCTCAGGACCGGTCCTGAGACCCTCGCCGGAAAGGCATTCTCCCCCCCCCCCCCCACCCCAGTTGTGATGATGTAACAACTTGGGTAAAAATGCCCGTCCCTGTAGATGGTCTGGCCGCTCAGCCAATAAGTGACTACAGCAGTGTCCCACCACAGTCACTGACTGGCTGAGCCGCTAGTCAATCAATCGGGTAATGACATCTGCTCTGGTTGAGATCCCTGAGCCCAGTTGGGGTTCTGGAGCAGCAATCCGGCTCTGAAGAAGCACAGGGAGAGGTGAGTTGAGTCTTTTTATGCCCTCCCCCCTCCACCCCTGCCGTTCTTGGCCGGACTTCTTTAACCCGCAGCACACTAATCTGAGTGCAGTGAGGCTGGTGGGAATCCCTGGGCAGCGAGTCCAGGTGTGTAACCTTTCATAGCTCTGGTGGCATTCCAGGATTGGATGTTTGCTGACATTAAAGCCTGGATGCTTGTTAGAACATGTTAGAATTTACCGGAAGAAAAGGAAAAAAAAAACAACAAAAAACAGAATGGTTTATCAAAGTCGGCTTTTCTAATACACGGTAGGTTTACTTTTGCTGCACCAACACATGTATGATTCAGAGATGTTCATCACTAGAGACGAGCGAACCTTGAGCGCCCCTGGGTCCGCCTGTACCCGAATGCTCGGCATTTGATTACCGGTGGCTGAAGAAGTTGGATGCCGCCCTAAGGCTGCATGGAAAACATGGATACAGACCAAGGCCATAGGTTGTGTCCTTGTTTCCTAGCACTCCCTAGGGCTGCATCCAACTTCTCCAGCCACCGCTAATCAAATGCTGAGTATTGGTTTTTGGACGGACCCAGGCCAGCTGGAGGTTCACTTATCTTTACTCATTACATAGGATGGATGAGCGCTCACTTAGTCTTAATACTGCCGCTCCACAATTCCAGGCTAAACAATTTCAGGGCTAGTTACAGGCACCAAGAAAATACAATCCAGTCCAGCATCATGGTATATATATAGAGCAGGAGGAGCTGTAGAAGGGGTTTTGTGGGAAAAGATTGAGTATAGCATGTTAAAATGTTTAGGAGTCCAGTGGGCCATCCCTGTGGCTGTCGGTGATTAAGACCGCCCACTGGACTCCAAAGCTGTAAAAGAGCAAATGAGTGCATTAAAGGGGTTGTCCATCGAAAACATTTTTCTTTCAAATCAACTGGTGTCAGAAACTTTTATAGATTTGTAAATTATTTCTATTTAAAAATCTCCAGTCTTCCAGTGCTTATGAGCTGCTGAATGTCCTGCAGGAAGTGGTGTATTCTCTCCAGTCTGACACAGCGCTCTCTGCTGCCACCTCTGTCCATGTCAGGAACTGTCCAGAGCAGCAGCAAATCCCCATAGAAAACCTCTCCTGCTCTGGACAGTTCCTGACATGGACAGAGGTGGCAGCAGAGAGCACTGTGTCAGACTGGAGAGAATACTTATCAGCTGCTGTATGTCCTGCAGAAGGTGGTGTATTCTCTCCAGTCTGACACAGTGCTCTCTGCTGCCACCTCTGTCCATGTCAGGAACTGTCCAGAGCAGGAGAGGTTTTCTATGGGGATTTGCTGCTGCTCTGGACAGTTCCTGACATGGACAGAGGTGGCAGCAGAGAGCGCTGTGTCAGACTGGAGAGAATACACCACTTCCTGCAGGACATTCAGCAGCTCATAAGTACTGGAAGACTGGAGATTTTTAAATAAAAGTAAATCACAAATCTATATAATTTTGTGACACAAGTTGATTTCAAAGGAAAAATACTTTTCACCGCAGTACCCCTTTAAGTTATGCAGATTTTTTTCCCCAGAACACTATAATAATCTGCTCAGCTCCTCCTGATCTGTAAAATGATGCTGGCAAAATCTATCTGCCTATTGGGGGAGCCAGGGAGTCTGTTGAATAGTCAGTGTTAGCAGCATTTGCACATACGATTGGCCGCAAGATGTCAGGTATAAGTCACTGTAAGGAATCAGATGTTCTACAAAAGTAAAATTAATCTTCCACTAGGAACCTTCCGGATCTGCGCAGAATATTTAGATAAAATCTGTGGACGTTTGCTCTTTGGGTAGCGTACGAGTTGCTGTACACTGTGGGACCCCTGTAGTAGCAGAATACACACGCCATGGTACTGACACAGGATCTCTCACTGTCTTGACAGGTAACACGTCGGTAGACGAGCTCATGATGCGGCTTATTTCAGCCATGGAAATCTTTTCAGCCCAGCAGCAGGAGGATATTAAGGATGAGGTAAGCGCTGATCTCATAACCTGTACGTCACTCTGTATTTCAGCTCCAAAGTCTGCAGAAGGGTGAGTGCTATATAATTTAAAGGGGAAGTGTCAAACTGGAAATACATCCAGTCCGCAGGCAGCATGTTATAGGGCGGGAGGCGCTGAGCAGATTGAAATGTTTATATATGTATTTATATTTCATGGTAAAAGTTCCAGGACAACTGGGGTGTAACCAGCACAGTAGCAGCCTATATGGGGCCCACCACATCAGGGGGTCCGTCCCTGCAATACACTGAGCCTCCTGAGCTGTCATCATACTACCAAGGGAGAGGTCTACCATGGGGGACACTATGTACTGGTTGGGGGGGTTAGGATAATAGGGAAGATGCCTTTATCTACAGGGGCATACAATGAGAGATGCCTAATGGGGCACACTAGGGGAGATACCTACCATATGGGACACTAGAAGAGATGTATACCATGGGGGACACTAAAGGAGATGTCTACCATATGGGACACTAGGGGAGATACCTACCATATGGTACACTAGAAGAGATGTATACCATGGGGGACACTAGGGGAGATGCCTACCATGGGGGACACTAAAGGAGATGTCTACCATATGGGACACTAGGGGAGATGCCTACCATGGGGGACACTAGGGGAGATGCCTACCATGGGGGACACTAGGGGAGATGTCTACCATGGGGGACACTAGGGGAGATGCCTACCATGGGGGACACTAGGGGAGATGCCTACCATGGGGGACACTATCCACTAGGGGGATACCAGGGGAGATGCCAAACATATGCTATCCACTAGGAGGAGGGATAACAAACAGGGGGATTACTACAGTGGGATGGGGGAGGGCAGCCCTTCTGGTTACGCCAGTGCTGGATAACTTTTCATTTATTCATATAAATCTCTAATCTTTCTGCTCTGTGTTGTCATGTGGACTACAATTGACAGTTGTGTGTAAGTGTGCATATAGAGAGCTGTCAATCACCAAGTAGCACCACCCACTTGACTGCTTACCTCATTCAGGGCTACATAGTTAAGTGGGGGAATGCCTATGAACTAAACTGCAATACCACTGATCCTGAGAATGAAGTGGATGGTGCCCGGCCGGCACTATGTGTCAGTGTATACCCGTATCCTCCTTATTCTCACAATTGATGGGTAGAGGTTAGACTCCCAGCAATTGTAAAGTCAAATCCTAGTGACTCGCTATCACTTTGGGTCGGTGAGACCCTTGTGAGCGATTGCTAGAGCGCCCCCATTCTAAGGGTCATGTAATTCGGATGTCTGCCGCACAGAAATTGATGGCAAATTGTAGCAGTATGGTGTAACCCAGGTCAACCAGAAGTCTCATCATCTGACAAGTAGAGATCTGTAGATTCAAGATGATCACAACTCGAGCTCAAGTCCAATGGTTGGGAAGTTTGATTACCGGTGGCTGAAGAAGGATGCAGCCCTAAGGAGTCTGGGAAAACCCGGATTCAGCCTCTAGCTTAAGGGTGGGGGGGTGACTTCAGGCTGCAGCTCCGGACTTGTATCTGCACTTCAAGGGGTTAATAAAAACTATTTATCTTCCTATGAACTCAATACATTTAATATGTCTTTATCCAAAGGCAGAGACTCTGTTCAGGAAAATGGATCCTCTTAAGCCTAATCCCCTGTCTCTCTTGCAGGACATGTTACGCACTGTAATTGGCTGCAGACACTTTAGGAAAGTTGCCAGTATTGCAGGAGACACAGTTTTATAGTAATCGGAGAGGAGCGAAGTAGGGACGACGTTATCTAATGCCCTTTGTGGTGTTGACACTGAACGTATTGGGGGGGGGGCGGGATCGGTAGGAATGTGTGATCCATGGTGTGCAGAAGCCGCACCGTCCTGCTAGGACCTTTGATTGACAGCTCTGCTCTGCAGCCCTCAGTCATCTATGGGCCTGGAATCCCCTGGGGCGGCCGTTCACCGGGGTTAAAGATCGGTCAGGTCGATGCAAATTTATAATTACAGAAATGCTCATAGGAATGTGGGATGAAGGGGCAGAATGGTCCTGAACTGCAAGGATCTGACCAAAATTTTCTTATATAAATTTCTGCTGCAGAATTTCTTTATTGCATTAAATGGGGAAGAAGAGACGTGCCGACAAATCCTAAGACACTGCTGTAGATACACGTTTAGGGGCTGCAGATATGTCACAGGCCGATGTGTCCTTACAGCTTCTATTATGTGATGATGAGAGTCTCTGCCCTGTTTCACCTACATAGAGACCCCCAGTGGGGTATCACTACATAGAGACCCTCAGTAGGACATTGCTTAATAGAGACCCCAGTGGGATATCACTACATAGAGACCCCCAGTGGGATATCATTACATAGAGACCCTCAGTAGGACATTGCTTAATAGACACCCCCAGTGGGATCACTACATAGAGACCCCAAGTGGGATTTCACTGCATAGAGACCCCCAGTGGGACGTTATTCTATTGTACGACCGTGGACGCACCGTTTTTTCCTTGAACCCGCAGGGGCTCTCGCTTCCCATCATTGGGTGTGGATCGTTCTCACAGATTTTGCTTCCGACCTGTCTGATCTTCCCCTACATCCCCATAGGTGACATTACATGATTATATACATTGCCACAAATATAGTTTATATAATGGTGAACCCTGCGCCCCCGGACCCGATTCCCACACTCCATCCCAGCTAAGAGCGGCTTTGCTCTCGGCAGACAGACATGAGAAAAATCAATATTTTCCTTTTTTGCGGCTTAGCGTTTTATCACAAGTGCGTTTCCTAGAAATCCCGTCCTATACAGTCTATTGTTCCCTCCGCCCCGGCCCCTGGAAGATCAAAATGTATCTAAATGCGAGTTCCTTTATCTCCCCAACAATGGAGAACAGGATACAGATTGCAGCTTCTGTTACTGTTGTTGTCTGAATAGTTCCATGCCGCTCACCCAAACCACAAGACGATCAACAGAATGGCTTTGTAGTGTAGCGGCGCGCTACGTCAGTCTCATGTTTGCAGAGCTCGCACGCCGCATTGTCCTCCTCGCACATTGTTTCCTGTCAGATATATTAAGATTCACAAATCAACAAATCTGTGGTTTGAGCGGAGGGGCAAGTCTGCGCGGTCCGGGGCGGCGGGCGGGTCATACCCATACAAAGAGCCGGAGGGTGGGAGACGCCGCCGAGATTCAGGCCTGGAAGGAGGTGAGACGGGGCAGATCAGGAGGATAGAGAGAGAAGGAAAGAAGCTTCAGCCACTCAGCACATTGTGGGCTTAGGTCATATTTTTTCTTTTTTTTTTCACATTTTTTTTTTAAATTAGTACAAAATACTAATACTAATACAAAATACTCAAGCGGGAAAACAATCCGAATAAAAAGAAAGAAGACGCCATTAATTATAGATTCTTTAATATTATATTTTGCACTCTGCACTCAGTCTTCATTGACCAAGAATGGAAGAAATAATCTATATTCCCCCTGGATATAAGAACCAGAAAAGGGGGGGGGGGGCAGCTGACACGTTCTCAGGGGCCAAAATAACTTTGATTCCATTCATTGAGTCTCCTAGATGCCAGAACTGACCATGGCAATCTGCATCAGCCCCTTCTTACATGTTGAGAAGTGGTGTTCTCCCCCAATTGCGGGGAAGAGATGGGGTTGAAGAGGTAGTTCACAAAAAAATTATTTCAAATCAACTGGTGCCAGAGATTTGTAATTTAAAAAACAATCTCCAGTTTTCCAGTACTCATTAGCTGCTGTATGTCCTGCAGGAAGTGGTGTATTCTTTCCAGTCTTACACAGTGCTCTCTGCTGCCACCTCTGTCCATGTTAGGAACTGTCTAGAGCAGCAGCAAATCCCCATAGAAAACCTGCTCTGGACAGTTCCTGACATGGACAGAGGTGGCAGCAGAGAGCCTGGAGAGAATACATCACTTCCTGCAGGACATACAGCAGCTGATGAGTTCTGGAAGACTGGGGATTATTTTTTAAATTACAAAGCTTTGGCACTTCCTGGCACCAGCTTATTTGAAAGAACTTTTGGGGGGTGAACTACTCCTTTAAGGGTATCTGCAGTAAGTTCCTATGTTGATGGACAGGTTCAGCCCGGAGTAGCAGATGCAAATAACACTTTACGTTGTTGCTTTTGAACCTGACAGGACCTTACCTTCTGAGCAGTCAGATTTTAGCTTTTTGCACCTGAACCATGCCCGAGGTCACAATCTGAAAGGATTACAGTAACACTTAGTGACAAGCCTGCTGCGGGTGGGGCGGCCGCATTATGACTCAGCCCATCCGAGAATTTCTTTCTCTCACATTTTTTTATTTTTCTGCTGTCAAACTATATTACGGTAAACTGGCTGGAAAGTGAACAACAAGGACTGACACTATGCATCAGCCAAGGACAGGACCTGTGAAAGTATCACCACCCAGCCTCCTCTATGTCAGGCAGCCATGGACTTTAACCTGGCCTGACCCATTCCTATAGTCAACCAGGAGCCTGTGGCAGGTGTCTTCGGCAGATCCAGGAGGGGCTATCATGCACATACAGAAGGATAGCCATTGTTCAAAAACTCATTTGGCTGATAGCTCTATCCAGATCCTTCCCTACGCTTGCATGCTAAGCCATGTGGTCACGTGTTCTACATAGGGGTGCTTCTGTTGGGAGGCCCCTTACCCAATATACAGTTGACTGGTCCCATGCAAATTAGGGCCCTATTAGTTTGAGACAAACATGCTGATGTCGTCCTCTGTAACCGGCCAACGAACTAGCAAATCAGGCCATTTTGACCCAAAAAAATAAAAAAAAACATTGGCTGCACATCCCTTACTACAGGGAGACGTGGACGGTTGAGTGTCACAAAGGGTTCCACGAACGATTCAGCGACTGCTCCCGGCAGCATGGTTACATGACTGATCTAACCTGGTGAAGGCCCTGTAATTGAGCTTGGATTCCCAAGATCAGCGTTCGTTTACGGACTGTGTCAGGCCATTTAATGGGGCCCTTAAGTGTTACTGGAGCATGCTTAAGTATTTGATTACTGGTGGCTGAAGAAGTTGGATGCTGCGCTAAGGAGTCCTGGTAGATACAGTCTATAGCTGTCTCCATGTTTTCCAGGCAGCCCTGCATCCAACTTATCCAGCCACTGGGATTCAAATACCGAACGTTCAGGATTGGATGAAGAAAACTTTCTGTATGTTTTGCTCTTCTCTAGTTGCAGTATATCTTACATTCTGCGGAGTGCTGCCCCTCTGTTATTCCTCCTGGAGAATCGGAATTCACGTTACACTACACAATGAATATATTTCCAGGAGGAACAACAGAAGGGCAGTCCAACATAAATCATAGATGAACCAAAAACAATGAGAGACCGGTCAGGAGAGTGGACCGATCTCCTGTAACCTCAAAGCCAAGTAGGTGGTGAGCTGATAGGCGAGAAGGCACTGCGACGCTGCATCTATCTTAATATAATATTGAAGAGAAATTTATTTATGAGATTTCGGGAGGGGTCACACCTCTGTACCTCACACCGATCTCCGTATCGGGTTGCAGCTTCTGTGTAACAAATAGAGCTGAAAGTACGGCATGTGACCTGCAGCTCTGTTCAGTCCTATGAAGCAACGCTAAGGACCGAGTAAGTCGGAGAGTTCGCACTTGTCTCTTTCTGGCAGCTACATAGAGATGAATTAAGCCACAAGTCACGTGCCGTATCCACAGCTCTATTAAGAAAGAAGCCGCGACCCTATACGGATAACAGGTGGGGGTACGGAAGTCGAACCCCAACCATCTCTTTATTTTGCCCGGACGACCTCTTTAAGCTGATTTTAATTTAAAAAGTACTAAATAAATAAAAAAAAAACTAAAAAAAAAAAAAAAAAATATATATATATATATATATATATATATATATATATATATATATATATATATAAAAATAAATATATATATATATATATACATGTATATGTATGTTTTTTACATTTGCACAATTTTGTACCCAGTTTTAACCTTTAGAAAGTTTCTGGTCAGAATAGTTGACGGAGACTTTACAGATCCAGCCACTCGAGGCGCTATTTTGGCTATTGCACATTTAACCAGTCATCATTTGGTTTCTTAGTTTAATTTTCTCGAGATTCCGCTCCATTTTCTCTAGCGATTGCTCCGCCATCCTCTCCATTCCAGGACCCATGTAGATAACTAACAGCACATTAAAAATTCATTTGCCGGAAAGTTCATCTCTGTTGTGTTAAAGTAATAGGCGGCCTTTTTTTGTTTATCTCGTGCCAAACAACATCCAGTGCCAGAGAGCAGATCTGTCTAATTTCTATCTCAGCTACACAAGGTGAGGAAATAAAAAAGGGATCGCAACGAAACCTGAGATCCGGGCAGATATCTCATCCTCCTGGTTATTATGCCACTCGAGAAACCGTGAGCCTAAAGCAGGTAAACCCCCTGGAAGACGACCCAGCCGCTTCCGCAGATTGATGGCATTAGGCTGGGGCTTAGACGAGAATGTGATTTGCCGGCTGACATTTGTATCCGCTTCTCTCCATCTCTGTAACCTCTTCCGCAATACGGCAGCATCTGCGCGCTCGCTCTTTTTTGAGAACACGTTTGCCAAGGAAAAGTTTTTAAAAGGTTACAATTTGTCTGGTGACGGAGAGGAAACAAGTCGGGGAAAAAGAAATATTGCTCGTTAAGGTCACATGATGTGTGCTAAAGAGTTAAACTTAACAGAATTTTTCAGAATTTTTTAGGAAAATTCAGATGTTTCAGATTTTTTTAAGGCAGCTTCACGTTAAACTTTTTAGAAAAAGTCACTTTTTTTTTTTTTTTTTAGCCAAAGCCAGAAGTGACTTAAGCCGTAAAAAGTCTATGGGGGACATTTATCAATGGCTTTGTGCCTATTTTTCGGTGAAAAATTTGATTTTCCACCCATATTTAGTCTAAGTTATCGGTATTTGACAGGCAAATATTTTTTAGATGCGACTTATTTTACAATCTGCCTGTTTTTAAGTATTTACCCAAAAGTTCATATAATCTGGGATTTGGGCCCAATTGATGAGTTGCGGAAGTCACACAAAGTGGTGCAGGCCTACGTCTGGTCAGTACAAGGTGAATTTTTTTGCACAATATTTTCAGAATATTCTATTCACAAATTGATTTAGGTAAATTAGTACTATTCAGCTGGGTAAAGAAGAGACAAATACTCTGTAGAACATTCACAAATTTTACACTCAATAGTTATTGTCTCCCCATGTTCCTTTTATATTTCCCATTTCTTTTAGATCTACTTCTGGCTTTGGCATTAGAAATTGCCTCAAAAACTTGTGTTTTTTTCCTCCATTTAGGAGAATTGGACTGAGCTGCAATATTGGACATAGTGGATACCAAATGTATAGCTCTGTGTCTGGTTGGACCCATTCCAGTCCAATATTGGTGGCTTAAGTCCCATAGGACAGGGTAGCATAAACTAGTAACAGAGAAGCTGAACAGAATGATGTATCGCTTACATTGTTCTGTGCAGCTGATCTCCTGAATGAAAAGGACAAAAACTATTCCTCTCCATTATGTGCGCATGCTAAGTAGTCCTGGATGTTCATGAGCACCAGCACACTGTCAGTTTTATATCTATACTATGTATAGGCAGACAGCTGTAAATCAGGAGCTAGGGGCGGAGCTAGTGGCACAGTATAAAGGAGAACAGCTGAAAAGAATGATGTAAGTAATACACCGTTCTGTTCAGCATTTTTGTCACTTCATTTAAGGCCACATAAACAGATTCCCTTTAAAGAGATCTTGTTCCCACTCCTGACCTGTCTGTATTAGTAGATCCTTTTATTCCCTGTGAAATAACAATTCTGGATCACCTATTTTTATAGCTGTGTGATGTGCCGATCCTGTGCTGTTCTTACTAGAAATATATGACTGAATAGCCAACTGGGTGTTAGCAGCTGGGGGCGTGTCCCTGCACCGTCTCACACTATCCAATCAGAGCAGACCGTGCAGGGACACGTCCACAATTGGTAACACCCAGTTGGTTATTGAGTTACTTTGGAGCAGCAGATAACACAGCTATAAGAATAGGGGATCCAGAAATGTTTATGGAGATTAAAAGGATTTACTAAGATTTGGTTCACGCAACGTTTTTTTTATCCATTTTTTCATCCGTTTTATGCAAAAAACTGATGCCTTTTGTGTGCATCCGTTTTGATCCGTTTTTCCATTGACTCCCATATTTGGAAAAAAAAAAAAAAAAAAAAGCGTCATTGAATTGTAAAACCACACACGCCTTTAGGGCAAGAGCCATGTTTTTCAAATCCTTGATAACCTTTTAAAGGGCTTATCACCCCAAATCAGCCAGTGTCAAAAAAGTTGTACAGATTTGTAACTTACTTTTATTTAAAAATCTCCAGTCTTCCTAAACTTTTCAGCTGCTGTATGTTCTGCAGGAAGTGGTGTATTCTCTCCAGTCTGACACAGTGCTCTCTGCTGCCACCTCTGTCCATGTCAGGAACTGTCCAGAGCAGCAGCAAATCCCCATAGAAAACCTATCCTGCTCTGGACAGTTCCTGACATGGACAGAGGTGGCAGCAGAGAGCACTGTGTCAGACTGGAGAGAATACACCACTTCCTGCAGGACATACAGCAGCTGATAGGTACTGGAATTCTGCAGATTTTTAAACAGTCATACAAATATTTTTAAAAGTCATTTACAAATCTGTGTAACTTTGACACCTCACGATTTTTAAATTTGATTGAATTCCCCTTTAAGAAGGGCAGGTATTGTCCTAAAAAACAACTTTTAAACTGGCAGCCCCGTGCCCAACGGCCGTGGCTTAGATTGTGAGTGCATTAGGCTGGCACACCCTCTCTGTCCCTCCTTCCCGCCCTCCTCATCATTAGGTATGCTCCAGGCAGATTGTCTCCTATTCCTCACCTGTGTCAGCCGGCACATGGGCTGGATCGTTAGGGCACCTGTGCAATGTTCAGACAGGAGAAAATGTTCTAGGTGCATTCCTAATGATGAAGAGGGTGGGGAGGAAGGACGGAGGGGTGGTGCAAAGTTAGGGCATACATTTTCTAGGCCACGGCCGTTGGGCACGGGACTGCATGTTTAAAAGTTGTTTTTTTAGGACAATAACTGCATCACCTGCTGAACGCACCCCAGGGCAGTTCTTGGATTTAAAGCAGCTATCCGAAGGTACAAGTGATTTGGGGGGTCAGATTGTGGGTACAGAGTCGCTTTAATATAAAAGTGTCACCCGTAGTATATGTACGTCTCTAAGGCCTATTAGACAACGATTTTTAATGACTAACGAGATTGCAAATGAGATTGTTTATTGTTAACCTAAAATCGTTGCAGTGCTGGGGTCCTGGGTTCAAATCCCACCAAGGGCAACATATTCTCTCTGTGTTTGCGTGGGTTTCCTCCGGGTACTCCGATTTCCTCCCACACCCAAAAACATACAGATAGGTGAAGCGCTGCGGAATCTCTGTGCGCGATACAAATAAAAAAAAAAAAAAAAAATCGTTCACCATATTATGGTGCGTTTACATGGAGCGATAATTCGCCCAGTCGAACGCTTAATGATTTCGAAGTAACGATGTGTTTTTTTTATAACGATCAGCATTTAGACGGATTGATATATCGTTTGGAAAATTCGTTATTCCGATCGTTTTAAGATCGCTTAAGCCTATCTCTCACACAGGGTGAATCGGTGAAAGACTGTTTACACAAAGCGATCTGTGAATTTTCAGTGAACGACCAACAACGATTTCAGAACTTGTTGAAAGATCACGATGAACGATTTATCATTTGTCGCTTGATCGTTCAGAGTTTACACGAGCCAATTATCGCTCAGTTGAGATCGTTATCAAGAAAATTCGAGTGATAATTGCTCCGTATAAAAGGTCCATTACACAGAGCGATGGTCATTAGTTACTGTGATCGGTTACTCCATCTGATCCCAGTGAACGAAGGAACGAACGAATTACAGGGAACGAATAACAATGATGTTGGCGTCAGCACCAAACGAACGATGAACGATTTCTCGTAGGTCATTTGATCGTTGCCGACATTTACACAAAATTATTGTTATTGTTTAAATTCGAACGATATAATGATAATTTTCACGATAATCTCCCCGTCTAATAGGGCTCAATAGGGCTCCTCCAAGGCTGGGGGGGGGGGGGCTTTGTAGGGACCAACGTTTAAGAGGCTTCTTCTGGATTCACCTGCCCCCAAACCGTTATCGTCTGTGGCCCAGCACGCCGGCGCTACATCGATCCCCCCCTCGTCTTTCCTTTACTGTAAGCAGAAAGTAGTTATTGCATTTTACACTAAATGCCAGACAGGTGGGTGAGGTTCCCATAACATCTTAACAGCCAGAAGGTCACAGATTCAAATCCCAGGGAACCTGCAAAGCCTTTCATCCAGCAGAGGTAAACAAAATGTGGAGCCGTAATAACGGAGAAGATGTATTCATTACTGTGTAAAGCGCCGGGTGATCTGCGGATAAGAGGAGGCGGAGGAGGGAAGATATTACTTTTATTACTACTATTCTGCTAACTGTGCCATTTGTAAGAAATAACCGGGATCAGCGAGCGCTGGGGATCAGCCCCGGGCAGCTCTGCCGAGAGAAGATTTATTGTGCATTACCTCTATACACCTCAACCGATTCTCCTCCGCAGCCGCACACTTTCTTCCTTGTTTATTGCTTTAATATTGCAAAAAAATAACAGAGACGTAATTGACCTTTAAATAACAGGTAAAAGCCGCTCACATAGAAAAAGTGTCAAATCTGAATGTAATTTCTGCGAATTTCAGTTTCTCAGCAGTGAGCGATCATAGCGCAAGGGTCTGTTCACACGGATGGATTTCAGGCGGGATCTGCGCTTAATTTTATGCATATTCCACTTGAAATTCCAACCGTAAAATATGTGCAGAGCAATGTCCCATTGTGTTCTATGGGATTTCCGCACCGTTGCTCACTCGACAGAATTTAAACTCTTAATGTTCTGCCACAGATCTGCTTTCCGCCCAAAGGGTATATGCGCTATGAGCAATTCTCGCGCAGATTCCATGTCAAAATGTGCGCGGAATCCGCTCAAAGTTCTGCCCATAAATAAGCAGTGTTGGCTCCCAGAGGTTTCTATTGAATTTCCACACATTAGTGCACACGGCGGACTTTCCGCACCGAATCCACATTTCACCCAAAGAATTGACATGTCAATTCTTTGGCCGGATTCCACTAGAGGCATCCTATAGAAGTCAATGAGGCTGAAATTCTGCTTGAATTCTGCCAGAGCAGAATCTTTCCTATTTAATTCCTCGCTGAATCCACGAGAACTGCTCAGTGTGCATGTACCCAAAGAATTGACATGTCAGTTATTTGGGCGGATTCTGCTAGAGAAATCCCATAGAAGTCATTAAGGCTTTCCGCACCTATTCCGCACCTATTCCGTCAGGCCTGAAGAAATTTCAAGCGGAAAACTTTCCTCTTCAATTTCTTGCCTATTCCTCGGTGTGAACATAATGCAGAGTGTGTGCAGTGTATAAGCAGTCTACAAGCGGGGGTATGAGCAGTCTACAAGCGGGGGTATGAGCAGTCTACAAGCGGGTGTATGAGCAGTCTACAAGCGGGTGTATGAGCAGTCTACAAGCGGGTGTATGAGCAGTCTACAAGCGGGGGTATAAGCAGTCTACAAGCGGAGGTATAAGCAGTCTACAAGCGGGGGTATGAGCAGTCTACAAGCGGGTGTATGAGCAGTCTACAAGCGGGTGTATGAGCAGTCTACATGCGGGTGTATGAGCAGTCTACAAGCGGGGGTATGAGCAGTCTACAAGCGGAGGTATAAGCAGTCTACAAGCGGGGGTATGAGCAGTCTACAAGCGGGGGTATGAGCAGTCTACAAGCGGGGGTATGAGCAGTCTACAAGCGGGGGTATGAGCAGTCTACAAGCGGAGGTATAAGCAGTCTACAAGCGGGTGTATAAGCAGTGTACAAGCGGGTGTATGAGCAGTGTACAAGCGGGGGTATGAGCAGTCTACAAGCGGGGGTATGAGCAGTCTACAAGCGGGGGTATGAGCAGTCTACAAGCGGGGGTATGAGCAGTCTACAAGCGGGGGTATGAGCAGTCTACAAGCGGGGGTATGAGCAGTCTACAAGCGGGGGTATGAGCAGTCTACAAGCGGGGGTATGAGCAGTCTACAAGCGGGGGTATGAGCAGTCTACAAGCGGGGGTATGAGCAGTCTACAAGCGGGGGTATGAGCAGTCTACAAGCGGGGGTATGAGCAGTCTACAAGCGGGTGTATGAGCAGTCTACAAGCGGGGGTATGAGCAGTCTACAAGCGGGGGTATGAGCAGTCTACAAGCAGGGGTATGAGCAGTCTACAAGCGGGGGTATGAGCAGTCTACAAGCAGGTGTATGAGCAGTCTACAAGCGGGGGTATGAGCAGTCTACAAGTGGGTGTATGAGCAGTCTACAAGCGGGTGTATGAGCAGTCTACAAGCTGGGGGATAAAATAGTAGAAATGATCCGGCCTTAATATTCTGGAAACTTCTTGCCCCTTCTTGTAGTCCCAGATCCCACAGACGTTCTTAAAGTCCCCCGTGCTGAGTTAGGTTATTCCCACGTTCCGTACACAGTCCGTAACTATAGACAGTGTGCAATGGAACGGATAATCGGAGCTCCCGTCCTCATTTATCATTGTGATGCCGGCATCTTTGTGCTACGGTACTGACCCAGCCATGCATCTGTGTCAGTACAGTACCGGGAAGATTTTAGCGGTTTCGGAGCACACAGTCCGTGTATACAGACTGTGCCCGGAGCTTAGGAGCAAGGCCTTGGTCTACATGTGCTGGAGCGTATATATAACTAGTCTGACGCTGTATGACAGCTATAAAACCACATTGACGGAAAGATTTGATTGGTTGCCATAGGTCTCGTCTCACTATGTCAAGGATTGGTAACCCACCAATTAAAGTTATACAGATTTGTAATTTGCTATGGTTTAAAAATCTCCAGTCTTCCAGTACTTATCAGCAGCTGTATGTCCTGCAGTAAGTGGTGTATTCTCTCCAGTCTGACACCGTGCTCTCTGCTGCCACCTCTGTCCATGTCAGGAACTGTCCAGAGCAGCAGCAAATCCTCATAGAAAACCTCTCCTGCTCTGGACAGTTCCTGACATGGACAGAGGTGGCAGCAGAGAGCACTGTGTCAGACTGGAGAGAATACACCACTTCCTGCAGGACATACAGCAGCTGATAAGTACTGGAAGACTGGAGATTTTTAAATAGAAGTAATTTACAAATCAATATAACTTTCTGACACCAGTTAATTTAAAAGAAAAAAAAATAACTGGATAAACCCTTTGAAAAGTTCATTTTGTTAACTTTCATTTTTTATTCTTTGTTTTAATAATTTACAGGACTTTTATTATTACACTTTCTCTCTTTCTTCTCGACAATGACTTATTAGAGTAAATACATTTCTCGATAATCCTCCTTGGCACGGAATAGTTACATGGGCGACGTTTGAGAAGGTGTGAAATTATTTTGTGTTTTTATTTCAATCCGCGGCTATTATTGCTCATTATTTTCCATCTTTTTTTTTTTTTTTCTCGAGCTCGATGTGTTGTTCTATTTTAACCTAACAGCAGCCGCTCGGCGGGTCGTACTGACAGCACGTTCACATGATCTCATTAAACCAGATCTTGAACTGTTGAACAAAACTGAAACCCGTCGGAGAAGTATACAGTGTATATATCTCTCGCTCTGTTTTAGTCATTACGCGCTTCCCCTTCTCGGATTAATTCCGAGGGTTTGGAGCCGGGCCCCGCGGTGAGAGTCAGGTAGCAGTTCCGCCGCCATGCAGGGGAGCCATAGATCCTACGTTTAATTAAATGGAGAGAAAACCGCAGGACCTTTGTTGCTGTCAACTCCCAGCAAGGAGTAAGCTGGGGCGAGCAGTGGGACATGATCTGGCAGTGACAACCGCCCCAACACACACTTGTATGTGCCGCTAGTGGTTAATAATACCTAATTGTGGGGTAATGGGGAGCAGCGTTACACAACATCGGGAGCTGCCCCCCTCCATTGTCCGGCAATTACTGGAGGTAAATGTTACCTTCCTGAGCAGCTTCAGCTATCTTCTCAGGCTGCAGTCAAATCATATAGTTCGATTGCCTAAAATATGGACGGACGCCGGGATACGGTCAGTTACCGATCCACTCTTTGTATTTTCAGAACATTCTGATAATTGTTACAAATCAGTTTATACAAACCTTGGATTACAAGTAACTTGGTCTGAGAGCATTTTGCAAGACAAGCTAACGATTTTTTAAAAAATTCTAATTAAATTAAATTAAAAAAATTTAAATGTTAACATTAAATTAATTTTTTAAAATTAAAAATTTTAAATTAAATACAAAAATTTAAAAAGGAATTAAAAAAATTAAAATTCCATTTTTTTGCAGTTTAGCATATGCGTTTTATAGAATAAAATTGATCCAATTGGGTTCATCCACATGGATCTAATGGATTTAATTCCATTATTTAAAAAAAAAAAAAAATGGATGTGGGTATTTTGTTTTTTTTGTTTTTTTTCCAGCGTACACAAAAAGGGGGTTGACCACATTTTTGTGTACATTAAAAGTAATCATTTAAAAACAGATACGTTAAATGGACTGCAAAAAGGCAGTGTGAACCCGGCCTAATGTGGTAAACAAGTAAGATTTGGTAATTTTAAGCCACTGCTACATGATCAACTGTGGTTTTTTTTGTTTTTGTTTTTTAAATAAAGTTTTTTATTATAAATTTCTGAGATATAACAGTGAAAAACCACACTTCCAGTATATCAACAAAAAATTATTCCAATATCAAAAGTAACAACACACCCAAAAGAGACCCCCTCTACTCCTACCCCAGGACCCTCCCCCAACCCCATACTTGATCAACTGTGTCGGTGATCGGACGTCTTCTGGCTCTCCTCCTGTCCGTGTCACCGCTGCTTCCCTCCAACCCCTTCACCCATAGCTGCTCCAGGCAGCGGGCACTAGGACCAGCAGGTTTGCAGCCCCCTGGGGAGTTGGGTGTATGGAGGGAGAGTTAACTGATTAACCCCTTCCTTGCAGATACAGTCGTCTTTATTGATACAGAACACATTACCTACCTTATTTTTGGGTTGTGAAATGAATCTTTTTCATTTCTATTATATCGACCTTTAGGACATTTTCTTTGCTGTACCAGTGACTTACAAGTTCTCTCCTGGAACAAATTTTTCCCATTAATTCATTTTGTGTTATTTTGGTTCCTGCTGGAAAACGGTTAGAAATGTTTTTGGTCTTTCAGCTTCCTTAAAGGAATAATCTTCATCAATAACACTACTGGAAGTGTGTCTCCCCCTGTGAAAAGCTTGTGTGGAACAGTCCATGCAGCTTTATCATAGAGGGGATTCTGCTGGCTGAGATGGGTGACCCCATGGAGTTCACAGAAACACCTGGGATTTTCAGGGGGTGACCTTAAGATCACATGACCCATCAGATAGAAAGGATTTCAGGAATTTGCAGATAGAAAGGAAAAACTAAATGAGGCAATACTCTCTGATTTATATATGAATGACTATATGCATAAGAAGTAACAAACAAACTGTGGGGGTGCTTCTTTAATTTATGAAATAAGGGTGCCAAGCTACAAAACAGAAGTTTGTCATATTGGTCAGAACAAGAGGCGAAATAAAGGCATGCTCCATAGGAACATATTCATGGGATGGTCATGTAGGCGGTCCTGCTCAGGATTTGACATCAGTCCTTGTAGTCACTTGTATACAGACAGTTGTCAATCACTAGGTAGGACCGCCCACTTGGCTACTTAGCCCAGAATAAGAAGAGGTTTACATGAATAAATGAGAAGTTCTACTGAATCTTTTCCCATAAGGATATATCTGTCTGCTCAGCCCCTCCTGCTCTGTAACATATGACCTTCAGATTGGAAGGCAAAAAAAGGGTCAGGTTAGTTCAATTATTTTTTTAAATGTAAGTGATTTTAATTATTTCTTTTATTGGTGTAATTGATGCCCCTTTGTTGGAAAAATTCAGTTTAAATGGCTTTAGTCCTCACTGTACTTTGCATTTTACCCCTAGGATGAGCGAGAAGCCAGAGAAAACGTAAAACGAGAGCAAGATGAAGCCTACCGCCTGTCTCTAGAAGCGGACCGAGCCAAGGTGAGCTCACCATCACATATGGCTGCAGTGATGACATTAATAATATCGGTATTAGGAAGGAGCCGGGATAAGACGGCTGATGTCCTTTCTTTCTGTCATAGAGGGAAGCTCAGGAGAGAGAAATGGCTGAACAGTATCGTCTGGAACAGATAAAGAAGGAACAGGAGCAGGAAAGAGAGGTAAAATGCACTACACAGGGTCTGCCCCTTTACTGCCAGGAGAAGGGTCTGCCCGTTTACTGCCAGGAGAAGGGTCTGCCCGTTTACTGCCAGGAGAAGGGTCTGCCCGTTTACTGCCAGGAGAAGGGTCTGCCCGTTTACTGCCAGGAGAAGGGTCTGCCCGTTTACTGCCAGGAGAAGGGTCTGCCCGTTTACTGCCAGGAGAAGGGTCTGCCCGTTTACTGCCAGGAGAAGGGTCTGCCCGTTTACTGCCAGGAGAAGGGTCTGCCCGTTTACTGCCAGGAGAAGGGTCTGCCCGTTTACTGCCAGGAGAAGGGTCTGCCCGTTTACTGCCAGGAGAAGGGTCTGCCCGTTTACTGCCAGGAGAAGGGTCTGCCCGTTTACTGCCAGGAGAAGGGTCTGCCCGTTTACTGCCAGGAGAAGGGTCTGCCCGTTTACTGCCAGGAGAAGGGTCTGCCCGTTTACTGCCAGGAGAAGGGTCTGCCCGTTTACTGCCAGGAGAAGGGTCTGCCCGTTTACTGCCAGGAGAAGGGTCTGCCCGTTTACTGCCAGGAGAAGGGTCTGCCCGTTTACTGCCAGGAGAAGGGTCTGCCCGTTTACTGCCAGGAGAAGGGTCTGCCCGTTTACTGCCAGGAGAAGGGTCTGCCCCTTTACTGCCAGGAGAAGGGTCTGCCCCTTTACTGCCAGGAGAAGGGTCTGCCCCTTTACTGCCAGGAGAAGGGTCTGCCCCTTTACTGCCAGGAGAAGGGTCTGCCCCTTTACTGCCAGGAGAAGGGTCTGCCCCTTTACTGCCAGGAGAAGGGTCTGCCCCTTTACTGCCAGGAGAAGGGTCTGCCCCTTTACTGCCAGGAGAAGGGTCTGCCCCTTTACTGCCAGGAGAAGGGTCTGCCCCTTTACTGCCAGGAGAAGGGTCTGCCCCTTTACTGCCAGGAGAAGGGTCTGCCCCTTTACTGCCAGGAGAAGGGTCTGCCCCTTTACTGCCAGGAGAAGGGTCTGCCCGTTTACTGCCAGGAGAAGGGTCTGCCCGTTTACTGCCAGGAGAAGGGTCTGCCCGTTTACTGCCAGGAGAAGGGTCTGCCCGTTTACTGCCAGGAGAAGGGTCTGCCCGTTTACTGCCAGGAGAAGGGTCTGCCCGTTTACTGCCAGGAGAAGGGTCTGCCCGTTTACTGCCAGGAGAAGGGTCTGCCCGTTTACTGCCAGGAGAAGGGTCTGCCCGTTTACTGCCAGGAGAAGGGTCTGCCCGTTTACTGCCAGGAGAAGGGTCTGCCCGTTTACTGCCAGGAGAAGGGTCTGCCCGTTTACTGCCAGGAGAAGGGTCTGCCCGTTTCCTGCCAGGAGAAGGGTCTGCCCGTTTCCTGCCAGGAGAAGGGTCTGCCCGTTTACTACCTGCAGCCCCCCCCCACCCTCGACTGGTTGCAAAACTACAATTCCCATCATGCCAGTTCCCCATCTCTGCCTTAGAGGCTATAGCAGGGGTAGGGAACCTTGGCTCTTCAGCTGTGGCAAAACTACAACTCCCATCATGACTGGACAACAAAAGCTTTTGCAAAGCTGGAGAGCCGAGGTTCCCTACCCCTGGCTATAGAGTTTTGTCTCATTCTCATACGTTTCCCCCTTATATTTTTGATGCTGCTCAACACTGAGATCAAGATGAGCCGAGTTCTTTAACAAGCTCATCTCTGCCGCCCCCCTCCCATAGCTTTCCGAGCTTCAGCATCTCTTGGAGAGCGGCACCTGACCCCCCTCCGTTCCCAGGTTACCCGAACGGCTCACACACACGTATTCTCCCTTTTGTCGTCCCGCGGATCTAAAGCAATAGTTCCCAGTAAAACAAACAGCCATTCATTGGGTTCCCCCACCTTTCATTCTCCCAGCCGCACTCACAATAGCTGTTTGGAAACGATATTCTCCTGCTGCGACGTCCGGGCTCGGCACTGTGGCCGGCGCTCTGTTCTTTTTAATACAGTGTGCAGCAATGAAAATAATAGATATTTGCTTTACAAAACAAAAGCCATTTTTTTATAACAATGCTGTTTATTAGAGAATGCGGCAGTTGAAGTTCAGGGATTACACATAATCTATTGTTGTCGGCCTGTGTTTGCTTACATAGAGGGGCTTTTGTTCAGCGCGTATATTTGTAATGTGGCTATTGATCTATTCACAGGAAGCCACCTCCTCCCTTCTGTTTTTTTTTTTTTCTTCTTCTTTCGAGCCCCCGAGTCGGCGGTTCAGACACCGGAGTTGTACGCTCCACGCATCATCTAATTGTTTTCTCCTTCTAAGTTGGTCCATTGCCTAGGTAGAAGCATTGTGCGTCCTGCCACAACGCCATCGGGGGAGAACTGGTTACATCGGGGAAATAGGAATCCTAGGCACAAAGGGAAGGGGAAGTCTAATGAGCTACTGTTTATCCTTGTGCCATATAATTGAGCCGGAGCAGTAAATAAAATGGCATCTGTTATTGCAGCCGGCAGGAAAATGTCAAAACAACAGACAGAAACAGGTGCCGTAATAACAATGGGAGCGGGGAGGGAAAGGAGCGCCGATTGTAGATTTAACATGGAATAAACCAAATCCGGGCGCGGGTCCGGGCATCGGGATGGGAAGAAGAACACTGCGCCCTGCCGATTAGTGTATTGTTTTTATTGTGGTTTATGATTTTGTTATTGTGTCCAGATTTATATACAGATCATAAGCCCAATGGAAAGAAATCTGTAGGCGCCCGATATAGGGATAAACAACGGCCGGGATTCCTATTACACTCACAAGACTTGACTCTTGTATATTTGTCATAGACATTACAATATCGCAGTCACATCATGTATATATGGGATTTTATGTGGTGCAGTATTAGGCTATGTTCACGCAAAATATTTTTTATGACAAGAACGGACGTTGTTCACTATTTACACATTGGGCGAAAAATTTGTTGCGTTGAAGTCAATACAAACAATGGCCAGCGTTCACACAGCATATTGAGCAACAGCCGTTGTTTGGTACGGCCCTGGAAATAATCAATGTGTCAATTGTTTCCGCCCGTTGCTCATTAAAATTAGCGCAATTTTCAGTGCAACAACAGCCGTCGCTCGTACATTGTGTGAACATAGCCTTACGCTACTGCAAATTGTCGGCAGTGGATTCATATGATAAATCTGCGGTGTATTATAGTAATAGCAGATAGGACTTTGTGTAAGAAAAAAAAATATTTTAAACTCCCAAAGTAATGGAAACTATTAAAAAAAAAAAAGTTATTGCCAAGCTTGTGATGAAGTGTCCGTATACTCCCGACTCCTCCTCGGCCATTGTGCGCACCATCTCGTATTCTCCATTAAAGTAAAGGGCAATTGGCTCCTGTACAAAAGCCGCACGAGGGATTAACTTCCGAGAAACAAGACAACACTTGTTTCTTTGTTGACAGACGAGGCCGGAGAAGCAGCGAGAGGTGTTACACGGAGGAGCCGTCAGGGCGGCCAGGGGGATCAGGTTTAACTTTTATTTGATTGTTTTCTCACCTCTTCATCTTCAAAGACAGGAGGATGAGCGGCTGAAGCGGCGGCTGAAGCAATTACCCTGAAGCCTTGTTAACCTTTACTGGTGACAATTGAATCAGGTGTCCTCTCGGGCCATTGCCGCCGCCGGCCGATCTAATTGGGATTTGGAGAGAGGAGGATTTCTTCTCATTATCTGCGCTGCACGCTGTCATTAAGTGGTGGGAATCCGCAGATCCGTCACCTGGCACTCACAGGACAGTGACAACATCTCCCACACCTGCCCCTAAATACTCAGAAATGGCAGCTAGGCAGGGGGGGGTATAATACACAGTTATATAACCGCACGCTCTGGTGTGTCCGGGATCACAGGCCGAGGTTGGGTTTAGTTTATCGTAATTTGGATTGTTATTTGTCTGGCACAATAAAGTGTCTGCTGTCATATAGAAAGGACTTCCAGTCCAGACATTGGATGGTATATGGTATATGCTCAGAATGATGGGCTGGAGTGGTGTAGAGACTGCTTCCCTGGTGGGCTGGAGTGGTGTAGAGACTGCTTCACTGGTGGGCTGGAGTGGTGTAGAGACTGATTCCCTGGTGGGCTGGAGTGGTGTAGAGACTGATTCCCTGGTGGGCTGCAGTGGTGTAGAGACTGATTCCCTGGTGGGCTGGAGTGGTGTAGAGACTGCTTCCCTGGTGGGCTGGAGTGGTGTAGAGACTGCTTCACTGGTGGGCTGGAGTGGTGTAGAGACTGCTTCCCTGGTGGGCTGGAGTGGTGTAGAGACTGATTCCCTGGTGGGCTGCACTGGTGTAGAGACTGATTCCCTGGTGGGCTGGAGTGGTGTAGAGACTGATTCCCTGGTGGGCTGGAGTGGTGTAGAGACTGATTCCCTGGTGGGCTGGAGTGGTGTAGAGACTGCTTCCCTAATGTAGTGCTAATTTAGTGTAGAGACAACTTCACTGATGTACTATGGTAGTATAGAGACAGCTTCCCTGGTTTGCTAGGGTAGTGTAAAGACAGGATCCCTGGTGGTTTAGGGCGGTGTTTCCCCAAGTCCAGTCCATAATTAGCCCCAATAGGTCGTGTTTTGAGGATTTCATTAGCGTTAAACAGGTGATATATTTATACTCAGTGCATCAGGTATGACCAGTGGTGGGCTATGGTAGTATAGAGACAGCTTACCCTGGTGGTCTTAGGGTAGTATAGAGACAGCTTACCCTGGTGGTCTTAGGGTAGTATAGAGACAGCTTACCCTGGTGGTCTTAGGGTAGTATAGAGACAGCTTACCCTGGTGGTCTTAGGGTAGTATATATAGAGACAGCTTACCCTGGTGGTCTTAGGGTAGTGTAGAGACTTGTGGGGCAAATTAAGCCAGTTAAACCAAAACTCTTCATGTGAAGTTCCTAACACAGACGCCAGTTATCCCATAAAGTAACATAGACGCCAGTTATCCCATACAGTAACATAGACGCCAGTTATCCCATACAGTAACATAGACGCCAGGGGCTTCTATCGGGTTATAGCGTGTGATTGATATATATATATATATATATATATATATATATATAGTACAAGTTGGATCCGCGGTAACGCAGTGCGGGATGCACAGTCCTCACGGGGTTCGACCCTCACCCCAATCGTATTCCAGGAAAAAGAGCAAAGGACAGCATCTCCTCATAAAGTGCTTATAGTTTTATTGTGCCAGTTTGCAAAAAGAAAGTGCAACGTTTCAGCTCTATGAGCCTTTGTCAAGCATACGCTTGACAAAGGCTCATAGAGCTGAAACGTTGCACTTTCTTTTTGCAAACTGGCACAATAAAACTATAAGCACTTTATGAGGAGATGCTGTCCTTTGCTCTTTTTCCTGGTATATATATATATATATATATATATATATATATATATATATATATATATATATATATATATATATATATATATATGTATATATATAGCGGGGCACGGCTTCTACAACATGCAGATGCTTCAGTATTCACTTAAATGGCTTCAGAAGTTTTTGTTCCCTCTTCTCCCTTTGTATCCATCTGCCTATAGCTGCAGTGACACAGAAACATTACCCATGGGGCCGTGCTTTCACCCCGTCCTTATTACCAATACAGACAATTAATTGGGAAGAATTTGGTTTTCTAAAAAAGGTCCCGGGATGCATGTGTAACTTGTTTAGTTGTATTGTAGTCAGATAAATGACCGCGGCCTATTGACCCCCCTGTTATCTCATTCCCAGGCCATCAGGCTTTCCCTGGAACAGTCCCTTCCACCGGAGCCACCCGAGGAGCAGAGCGAGCCCCTGAGCAAGCTGCGGATCCGGACACCCAGCGGAGAGTTCATCGAAAGGCGTTTCCTGAGCTCCAACCCCTTACAGGTGGTCTTCAACTTTGTAGCATCCAAAGGATTCCCTTGCCACGAGTACAAACTGCTCAGCACCTTTCCACGTAGAGATGTGAGTACCTCCTCAGGGGACATACATTATTGGGCCATCCATGTGGGTAGGGTCTGCCTGACTACTGGATTTCCCATCACATTACACATGTTCACTGGGGGTCTCAGCAGCGGGACGTCCTGTCATCTACTTCTATTGGGGAAGGGGGACGTTTCCAACAAAAAGAAATTGACCAAAGCAGAAAAGCCTTAGGCTGGGTTCACACTGCGTTTTTTTAATTTATTTTATACAAAAAACGGATGAAGAACCAACTAAAAAAACTGATGCATTTGTGTGCATCCGTGTTGATCCATTTTTCCATTGACTTCCATTATAAAAAAGAAAAAAAAGAAAAATAGATGAAAACACATCTGGTTTTTTTTTGTTTGTTTTTTGTTTTTTAGTATTTCTGTGTGCTGCAAAAATTCGTTTTTGTTTTTTTTATAATCAATGGAAAAATGGATCAAAACGAATGCACACAAATGCATCAGTTTTTTGTTAGTTTTTACATAAAATGGATAAAAAAAATGGCTTGCAAAAACGCAGTATGAACTCTGCCTTACTGTAAAAGATGCAATATAAAACAAAGGGTACCTATACATTTTAAAGGGGTATTCTGCTCAAAGTAAACTTTTATTATGTTGCTGTCCCTGGTGAGAACATAACAAACAGCCTGATTCTACCTTCCCGCGCTCCCCCGGTTTCCTCATCAGTCATCTTTGGTCCCCAACTGAGTGATCCCGCCTCCACATGCAAGACAGCCTGCTCAGCCAATCACTGGGTGCGGCGCTGTCCCATCTCAGACAGTGATTGACTGAGCAGACTATCACTACCAGATGAGTTTGTCTCTGATATGGAGGCAGAATCGCTCAGCCAGGACCTGAAGATGCCGAAAGGAGGAAACCGGGGAAGTGCAGGAGGATAAGAATAGGCTGTCTGTTACATTCTCCCCAGGGGCAGCAACATATGAAAAGTTTACTTTGGGAAGAGTATCCCTTTAAATAACAGTCAGCTGTCCTTCTTATACAGATGAGCAGTTTGGCATGCCCAAATGTTCCCTATGGGGAGGAGTAATCCACAGCCAGACCACTCCATCAGTGGCTTACCTCTCTGAGAACAAAAAGGGTTGGGTAGTAAAACACCACCAATATAATTCCCACTTGCTAGTCTGGATAATATACAGGCCACCATACACAGCAGAGGGTTCAGACGACTATAGTATGAGGTGTATTGGGACCTTCAGGCCTATATACGATCCATTTTCAGGGGTGGGGAACCTTCGGCCCTTCAGCTGTTGCTTCGGCTGTCCAGACACAATGGGGATTGTAGTTTTGGAGTGCGGCAGGTTCCGCATCACTTCTTTAGCTGGTGAGAATGCTGATCTGTCCATTTATTATTATAGGAGATTTGTAGAATTTCTCATTGATTATATAGCTAAACCATCAATAAGATCAATACAAATGTACAATCCGTCTGTTTATATTTATAATGTTTGTTCTCTCCAGTCCTGATGGGGATAATACTAGTAGGTGGGGAATGGTGTAAAGCGGGGGGATTCCTGTAATAAGGGGGCAGCAGACGAATGGTTAATCCGGGCGCCGTCGGACCTGCCCACTTTAAACTGAGCGGCTCCATAAAGCGGGATGAGAGGAAGAGGCTCATTTGTAGATCATTTTATTAATAAACTGTTTACAAAATATTTACAAGCTGCCGAGAGCTCGGAACACCGGGGGCTTACCAGTGACTAATACAGCCCGAGCTCCGAGATGTCTCTGTAATATATTCTAATCTCCTTAGAGCCGGCGATAATTAAACTGGAAAGAATACAATTTCCAGCAGGCCAAGAGCTGCGATTACTTATTGTGTGATGATATAGAAGGCTTTAACCCGTTCCCTGCCACAGGCCTTGTACTCGCTTCTTCAGGCCTCATCATAAGCGACGTCATCCGCCATATAAAGCTGCTCCCTTATCAGAAAGAAGCCGACCATGTTCTGTTATATGCGGTATACGGGAGGAAGAACAGTGACTGTAAGAGAGGATACCAGAGAGCAGATACCATGCTGCCAGATTGGTAGAATCCAGAGCTCTGGTGGCCTGGGCCGGATAGCCACCGGCTGGGGTTCAGGAGCCACCAGCATAGAAGTACATGCTGCAACACATCTGTCAGAATGAACTTTGTTTTTGTTTTTTTGTTTTTTTACATTGTAAGGCCATGTTCACACAACAAATGTTTAGCATAAATCACTGCCGTTGTTCCAATTTGCAACAACGGCCGTGATTTATGCTAAACATATGTTGTACACTCCATTGTGTGCAACAGTGAAACTGGATGCAGGCGTACACAGGTGCGCCCGCATCCGAAGTCACCAGAAATGAAGATCATCCATAACAGAATGGCTGGTGTCATACCATGTGTGAACATGGCCTAAGTTTTAAAGCATAACTATCATGTAAATGTCACTTGAGTGCGTGGCATGGCTGAGTGTTACTGTGTTCCCTACGGGGGAAGGGTAAGCCACAGTCAGAAAGGGTCGGGCAGTAAAAATCCATCATGCTGACTCCTATCTCCACCAGTATAATTCCCACTTTCTGAAGAATGGAATGGATCATATGTAGGTGACCATACACAACAGAGGGTTCAGATGACCCCCCGTAACAGCGCCACTCTTCCCTATGTGCTGTTACAGGTATTGTAGCTCTCTCTATTGGGCAGCTCTATGGGGAGGGAGAGGCGGCATCATCCTGGATAACCTCTTTATTCTAATCTATAGCCGAAAAAAGTAAGTAACCCTGATCTTCCCAACGCTGGCAGCCGCTGTTTGTGTTGTGCGGTGTGTGATACGGGAAGCTGGTGTGTCCATTGTCAGGGCGATCATGTTAAACTTTAGAAAGTAGACCTGCAGCATTTTACAGTATCTGTTCCGGTTTACACAACCTTCTGCCCGACCAGTGTGGTGGGATTAGGTGGAACGCGAGTCACTTGAGGTAATCCCGCAGCTGAAGGCATTGCTTAATCATTTAAAACCAGTCTGCTGGGTTCAGTATGGTGCGATTTGCTTAAATCTGTTTAATTGGCCACTTCCAGCAAACAAGTGAGATAACATTCTGGCAACCATGTAACCGAGACAGAAGAGGAAACCGCACTCTACAGATTTCCACTTGTATCGGACAGGCTGAGGAATCTGCGTGTGAGCTAATCCATTATTCACACCATTCATCTGCTAAGTAATAGTGACATCTCCAGAATGTGACTCTGCTCCCTCTGAGAAGCCACATCCATCCACCCTTAAAGGGATTGTCCAAGGTTTACACAAATGTTGCAGATTTTCAGTAAACAGTATCTATAGTACAAGAGATTTTAAGAAACTCTGTAATTGTTTTTTTAGGCAAAAAAGCCTCTTTCTGTATTCAAAAAGCTGTTTTCCACCCACCCCCACTTCAGAAGAAACAGGATTTCTGTGTCCATTATGCCCTATGGAGAGGGGAGGAGCCGAGGGGGATGAGTGTGCACGGAGAGGAGAAAAGGCAGCCCTGCACAGCATCCCGCAATCTTCTCTCAGCAATCTTCCACATTAAGCACTGACCTTTCTGATCTGTGAATCCAGCGCTTTAATGTACCCAGACAGTCTCCAAACTGTACAGCTACTTCTCTGCTCTCCCTGCTCACTCATTATCCTCAGCCTCTCCCCCCACCATAGGTTATAATTGACATAGCAAAAACGTCTCTACTTTGCTCCTCTGTAATGAAGACGACAGATAAGAAATGACGGGGGAGGCTGGGAAACAGCTTTTTAAGTGCAGAAAGAGGCTTTTTTGCCTAATAAAACCTACTCCAGAGTTTTTTGAAATCACTTGTACTATTGTTTTCTTCAAAATATTTTAAATAACAGATTACACTTTAAAATCCACAGTGCATCCACCATGTGTGGCTGTACCCCAACATATCCATTTATATTGTACACTAAATGGCCGTCACCTGCGTCCCAGCTGTTTTCTTGTTTCGTCAGAATGTCCGTGTTTTAGGATCGCTTTTACTAATCAGATGGCAGAATTGGCGACCGTGCATGTCTGACTATGTGACCCCTTGTTGCCCTATTTAAAACTGTTCTCTTGGCAACTCTTAGATGTGGAGGGACGGGGCAAGCAAGTTCCACCATGTGCATTGAGGTTAGCAAGACAGAAAAAGAAAGTCACTATGCGATATCATGGTGAAGATCTGCGCATACACGGCATAACGGGAAAATTAACTTCTGAAGGGCATGTGTAGGGGAGGATAGGTAGAGATAGTGTATATGTATGGCTACCGTAATCCTTGTGCAGATCCACCATGTCCACAGCCTCTTCCCTCTGCTGCATATCCTCTTCTAAATATGTTGGATTTTTTTTTATTGGTATATCCAACACATCTTAACATATCCTCATACTCATAATCTATTATGGACACATTTGGTCATACAATCTGACTGGGAGCCGTATGTAACACTGATTCTCCCCTGCAGATTGCTTTGTATCTGCTCTCCCCTCTTTATCCAGCTTGTGTGAGCTGTCCTCCAAAAGTTCTCTTCCCCCTGTCCACTCTTTGAGCTGGTGTGTAACCCACTTCCTGTTGCTGTCCCAAAAGTGTCTATTTCTCTGAGCACCAGGACGTTTCTGGTGATTAAAAATATATGGAAGAAAATAAAAAAAAAAATCATTAAACTGTGTCCATAGCATCTAAGTCTTATATCTGATGCATTACAGTGTCTGATCCTCCAACCTCCACAGCCGATATTTAGGGATTGATGGGACCAATAAAGTCTTGGAATCCACAGGTTTCTTGTCCTCGATCTACAAGTAACACAGACTTTTCCATAGTGTGGGATGAGCTGAATTTTTTTTCCTTATTATTTCAACTTTCGCAGTCTGGCAACTTTCACTGCCCCTAAATTAATTTAGAGGAGATGAGCGCGTTTTGGCCGTCACTTACCGCAGCATATGGCAATTTCAGTTAATTTAATACCTGTGCTGCAAATCTCCACTCAATACCGAAATTCAATTTATTGTCAGTCTGCTGCATCTGTGCAGGTGCGGGGACGAGCCGAGCGCCATCTGTGCCGGCCTAATGCTGCCTGTTTGTAGGAATACAATGATATTACCCTACTGGCTTCTCTTGTGTATAAACCATGAGGCGTCTGTCCCTTCTTATTTGTGCATTGTAAGTATGCAAAACGTATACATATATACTGTATTACTGCAAAGGTGTAGTCATATAGCTGAAGATTAGGGCTCGGCTGCCGGTAAAACCGGGGTCCGTCCTCCATTGTAATTTGATTTCATGTTGCATTCTGGCAGATTCCATCAAACATCACAGACTCATTTCCCTCCGGCCCAATACAGAAGGATTATGACTTATTACAATTCACCGTTTAGTGGGCAGTGTGTGCGTGGGGAATATTTGGTGCAAGTTTTTGCACTTTTATTTTTTATTTTTTTTTTTGCTGCGGTAGATTTTGCGCAAAGTGGGCGGAGTTTTGAAAGTGGAGGTGTGGCTTCTTCTGGATCAAAAGATTGTCAGCCCTATTGTGGGGACTGCCATTTTTCATGCAACAGCATTTAGTGACATGCTTTACAGCAAACCCTGTGGACCTTGACAACAATGGACAGGACCTGTCCCCATGACATGAATGTCAAACATTACTTGGCATCATATGTGACTTTTGAAGAGGTCATTTCACAGGGAGTGAGAGGCTGAGCAGTGAGCTCCATTTATTATCTTCTCTATCTACTGATGTCTCCTGATGCTGTAATGCTGTACAGATCTCCTTACGGCAGTCTCCTCCTTATCATCCCAAACAGAATAAGAAGTCTCCTCTGATTAGTTTTAGGCCTAGTGGGGGAGAATTAAAACGGCAACATTTCAGGATTATTTTATAATACAGATAGTTAAATGGAAATTTAAAAAAAAAATGTCAGAAATTTTAACATTAAAGGGGTTCAAAACAACCGGTGCTAGAAAGTGCCAGAGATTTGTAATTTACTTCTATTTAAAAATCTCCAGTCTTCCAGTACTTATTAGCTGCTGTATGTGCTGCAGGAAGTGGTGTATTCTCTCCAGTCTGACACAGTGCTCTCTGCTGCCACCTCTGTGCATGTCAGGAACTGTCTAGAGCAGGAGAGGTTTTCTATGGGAGAGAATACACCACTTCCTGCAGGACATGCAGCAGATAAGTACTGGAAGGCTGGAGATTTTTTAATAGAAGCAAATTACAAATCTCTTGACTCTTTCTAGCACCAATCGATTTGAAAGAAAAATGTTTGGTGAACTATCCCTTTAATGATTGGTCCGACAAGCAGGAGGATGTTACTTAAAACTTAACATGAAATTAAATGAATTTTAAGTTTTTGTTTGTGATAAACTAAATTCAGATTGTATGTAATTCTGTACACCTACACCTGCAGTGATTTGAGCATTTTTAATATTTTTTTTTGTTTTGCTTGTACGTAGAGCTCTAGCAGCCGTAGAGTTAAGTGATGTTAGTTATTTATCCAGGATCACGTTATGGGAGGTGTTATTTTACAGAATGAGCTTCAGCAGGACGCACTGTTTGTTCCCATAACTGTCTCTATAGAAGGTGGTGTATACAGTTACGGAGTTATGATGTAACAGAGCGAGGGGGGGGGGACGGAACAAACTGTCCTGTATCTCTTGATTAAAAACACAGCTGTTTGGTGGCTTGCTGCTCTAACTGCTGCCTGCGCCGCCGCCGCCTCCTCTACTAATTGCTACCTAACAAGGCTTATGTTTTTAGCTTGCTGCTTTCCATGTGGAATAGCATTAATACGAAGTAATGAGACCTCGCAGTATTACATGACACCCAGGAGAACAGCCACCCCCCCACGGACCTGCAGAATTGGTTACGCAATGGTCTGCATGGATCTTAGGCCTGGGTCTTAATGTTTCTAGTTGTATTTTTCCTTATAACTGGTAAAAATGTATTTATTTAGTTACAGAGGTGTAATGTGATGATTAGGGGTATTGTTTTAAGTGCAATAGCAGCTTTATGCTCTCATTGTGCAGATTGTTGAATATACAGTTCTTAGTGTTTACATCTGTGTTTTAGGCACCGTTCACACTGCTGTCATGAATTCCATTAGAAGTACTGTTAGCCAGAACTTTGTTAGCAATCTATTGGAAATTGTAGTACAACAGTTCTAACAGTCTTCATACAAGAGAGCCTAATGTCAGGTTTACAGAGATAGACCTAACTACATGTGGGGGCTCAAAGAGGGTGCCTAAGTTCAGATGGGCTCACAAGAGGGGCTTATCTGCATTTAAGGCAAAACAGGGGCCTAGCTATGTTTGGGAGCACAAAGAGGGGTCCTAACTACAGACAGGTACACAAAGATTAGGCCTGACTTCAGACAAAAGCTTGAAGAGCGGCCATAACTACAGACAGGTGCACAAAGAGCCGGCCTAAGATCAGACAAAAGCATAGATATGGAGCCTAACTACACGTGGGGGCTCAAAGAGGGTGCCTAACTACTGATGGGGTCACAAGAGGACCTTAGCTGCATTTAAGGCAAAAAAACAAGCTTCTAACTATGTATGGTGACACAGAGAGGAGCCCTAACTACAGACAGAAGCAGAGATTGAGCCTAACTACACACAGGGTTCTCTTTCAGTTCTGTCATCGCCTAATGAAATCTCTGATGGATCGGTTGCATGGCAGACGCCAACTGTGCCCAAAGGACCCAATCATTGGGCTCCGATGAGGTGTCTATTGCTGTGCAGAAATATATAGCTCTGTATGCGGCTTTATTTCCCTGTCACATGTGGCCGAATCTGCAACAGAAAGACTTGAAAACTGTAAGAAATTTGAGGTTAGAGAGAAGATCAAAACATATTGGGAGAATTAACGAAAACTGTGTCGTTCTGCCCCAAATGAGTTGAAAATCAGGCAGCGGGCCCTTCAGATGATGCCTCGGCCGTTTAATAAACAAAAAATTCTAGTACACAAACTCATGCTACAAATGTTCAGTATGTATGTTTCCGTAGACCTGTTTCTTCAAGAGATCCCATAACTAGAAATGACCCTGGGTGTGATCAGGAGAGTGAGGAGGCCGCACTGTCGGAAAATAATATCTGATCCCCCACCTCTGAACACCTCAATTTATGTAAATAAAATACCGTTAGGCCAGGTTCACACTACGTTTTTCATCCGTTTCTTTTTTTTTACCATACACAAAAACTTTGTCGACCACATTTTTATGTACACAAAAAAAAAGATACCTTTTGATCCGGTTTTTTTTTTTTTCTTCCCCAGAATGGAAATTAATAGAAAAACAGATCAGAAAAGGATGCCCATGTATCAAATTTTCCATAATTTTTTTTCTAAAAACAGATAAAAGAAACGCAGTGTGAACCCAGCCTTACAACCATAGCGCCACCTATTGGAGACTTTGTACCAATAGGGGCTAATTTTTATTTAATAAGTGGCAGGCGCATGATCTGTTGTCTGATTACCCATGAACCCTCTTTAATGATGACAACAGATGTTTAAATGTGATCGGCCCTACTAGTTTTTTGGCTGAAAAAAACAAACAGTGTATGTATGGCATTATGGGCTAAATTCATGTATGTCCGGTGTAGAGCGGTCAGGGCTTTGCTGTCTGTGGGTACGGTAAGGCCTATGTCTAGGTGCTTGGCGCACGGGGTCGCACACTACATTTCAGTGGACTCCATCATCATCATCACCACGTTGTGATGTAAATCTTCCTCTTCGAGGTGTGAGTGTATTATCGATCCAGCGTCGCCGCCAGTCAGGTGTTTACAGATGATGCAGAAGGTTATGGGATGCTAATTAAGTGGAACGATGAGCCATACGAAGAGGGGGGGGGGGGCAGCGAGCCGCTAAAACAAAGCGACAACAGCTCTGTTTGTTGACAGATGCAGCAGGCGCATATTCAGTAATTGGGTAATGGTGTAAACATTGGCAATTCGGCAAATCCCTTGGTGCATTGGAAACAGAAGGCAAGCTGAAAGCAAGGGTATAAACAGAGCCACCCCTTCTCATGTCCTCCGCCTGAAACTGTTCTAACATCTCCTAAGTGTAAAAAAAAAAAAAAAAAAAAAAAAAAAGGGTGTGGAGAGTTTGGGCTGAGGTCCTGCACCTCCTTCATGAGCCGCTGCCCCATCTGGAGGCTCTACTAATGCCGCAGCCATAGGTGTTTAAGGCAATGAGGACGTCTCGTCGTGTCTCACCTTTTATGCGTCTCCTAACAGCTGTTTCAGCGTGACGGGTTAAGTATAACAGTATGCTCACTTAACCACAAAGCCACATAACACAACAAAGAGACGAGATCAGGCAGAACTCCCACCGTCCTGATCACTCCGACAATTCCCCAGTCTGGGCTGAACCCGGTCATTCTGTTTTTTAAAAAAAAAGATAGCGAAAAGCAATAAAACCAGCAGCAAGCATCATATATTATAGAGGTAATAAACAGTCCTGATCATCTCCGAGGAGGTTAGAAATTGGGGCAGTTATACCCCTCTGCCCCTATGTGCCACCGTGTGCCATCTGCTGCTTGTTTGTCCTTTCAGTAAGAGGCATTGGCATCAGGTAGAGGCGGCCGCTCCTGGAATCTGAAGACTTATCTCTTCTATATATGTTTATACTTTCTACTATATTACTACTGTACTGTGCTATTATAGTAGAATGGGTATACAGTTATGTATGGAATCTGATAATCCAGAAGGTGAACGCTGGAAATGTATTGTGCCAACATCTTCAGGCCCAGTATGGGGCCGTGCATGGACACAAGTGAGCTCTGATCTAACTGATCTTGCAGTGCCTCTGGAAGGCACATGGGTAATCACGCAGCAGGCAGGGCTGCACAAACAAGCAATGTATCGTTTATGCAGCCTATTTAAATTTTTTTTTTTTTTTAATTTAATGTATTGTATAAATATATTGCTATTGTCCACACATGCCACTCTTTTTATAGTGTAGTGCTGGGTATATTCGGATCCTCTTTAGACAAAGAGATTTCTCAGCCACAAACTGGCGCCGGTTAGCAAGATCAGCACTCGCTTGCAGTGGCCTTTAACACTGCACAAGAAATCCAGCGGCTGGGCTGCACAAACGATTCATGTATCATTCATGCAGCCATTGAAATTGACGGCACCGATCTACATATATCCGTGCTGTCAGTCTCCAGATCACACAGCCATACATACTTACCTAGTGCACTGCTGCTGTGATCTGGCATCCTGATCCACCGGGTCTCCTGCAGTGTCTGCCCGATTATCGGCCAAAAGAGCTTTTCTTGCAACACATGTGACCGATGATCAGCCCGGGTGAAAGGCCCTTTAGGCAGTAGGTGGAGGCCATAGAGAGGATGCATTTATTATGGATGCTTTAGGGATCATCATCTTTGTAACTACTGATGGTGAGTACTGGTATACAGGGTGTGTGCCCGCGAACGCCCGTCTCCATGTGCCTATGTGCAGGGCAGTTCCTGAGCTCGGTATGGCAGCACACAAATGATTGACCAGTGTGACTCCAGATGTCCATGGTGCCTGTATAATATATGGAAACCTCTCTGTGCATAGATAGAAGCTTCCGCATGCCGGAGTATAAACCCATGGAATGGGATTTAGCTAACAAACGCAAAACTGAAAATTCTGAAACCAGTCCATGTACTATATGCCAAGACGCATGATGTAAATGCAATGCTTGGTTTATATTCTGTGCAGACACTGAATCAGCAGGAGAATTCTTAGGACGTCAGAGGTCAATGACAAGGACAGTCCTCGCCGCCATCATCATATGTACATTGCATCATGTTAATATTAAATTTCCTTTATTAATACAAGTCACTATTTTATTTTCAGATCACCCAATTGGACCCCAGCAGGACTCTCATGGAACTTAAGCTGTACCCTCAGGAAACACTTTTCCTGGAAGCCAAGGAATAAGTTTCCCTTAGATTGGACTGTGAAAGCGGTGGAGGAGGTTCTGCTGTATCGGATAAAGAAAAATCACTCTGTCACCTCCCCCCACACACAGCGTGCACACCCGCATCATAGGAGCGAGAGCCGTAACAGACCCTTCTGGAGGCAGGAGACCATCACCAATACATATGTCAGATAGTCCCGATACCTTTCATCCGGCCTCTGATCTCATGAATGCACTGCTCTTACACCAAACAGGTTACGTTAAGTGTCTTAAAGGGGGAACCCAGCCACCATGATCTTCCGATGCGTCTCAGATACATTTGAGACAATCATTTTGATAGTCTGTGATCTCATAGCACCATCAATCTCCAGAATGAAGGGGCCTTTTATAATCTCTTTTAAAATATTGTTTTTGCAGTTAATATTATTCACATAAAAGAATTCGGCTATATATTGTAGTTACTGGAGACATCCATATACCCCAAATATTGGTGTCTGACACCGATAAAGAATTGTGCGTGTGCAAAATCCAGGAACACAGCCGCCCCGACATGTTTCACTCCTAGAAGTGTCCTCAGGGGACAATGGCTGATTCTTTTTCACATGAATATTATTGAGCACAGAAACAGCATTTTGTGAATATAAAAGGTTTTAGGGCTTTGTGTCCTGATCAGGGGGAGTTGCCCTACATCCAGAATGGGGTACTATGGTGAGCAGTGGGAAAGAGATAGGAGCTTTCTATAGAGCCTTTTCATTCTGGATATCTGGTCACTGACTTTCCTCTTACATGTATTCACCACGTATTAGAAGATCATTTTGGCTGTTTATCTCCTTTAAATATCTCCTTATTCCAGAGAGAATCACACGACCCGTATAGTGATGCTGGGTATCTATATATCTGACTGCTATATCCATACACTGGACCGGATTTACACCCACTTACTATTACACGCTGAGATTTTGCACCATCTGATGTGTGATTTCTATGTCCTACATTGACCATCAGTGCCGGTGAGACTCATGTCCATTAATGTCCAGGTTTCAGGTATCACTGGACCCTCACATAATGTAGTAACACAACTAGGTGCTATACCTGATTATAGTAAAACTGGTGCAACACTCAATACAGATCTGCAACCAAACTGTGGAAAGTCCTGATTCAGTCTGGTGGGTTGGTGATTATTCCACTGGGCACATTGTGTTAGTCCATGATAGATGTCAATGGTTATTATATTTACACTGCCTTACTATAGGTCATGGCTGGTAGGACTTCTAGGAGACCCCATGTCCCCTCCTTGCTGTCGGTTCTGACCCATCGGCTACCATTTGTCTGTGGGTGGATAATGGTGCTAGCCCCAAAGTTATCCTGATGATGTCGCTAACACGGCTGCCGATCCCCTCAGACCTACATACTATATTTCTATATATTGTTACGTTTAGTGTCCAAAAATGTTCATTTGTTTCCCCCAATCATTTTGCTTACTTTGGGACACTTCACCAGTTACTAGAGCCGTTGTACTAGGATAGGCAATTTATTTTGGTTTAATATTGGTAATAAAACATAAGTACGGACGTTATCCCGGCACCTTATAGTAAAGTTTAAAAAAAAAGTGATCTAACCCAGTTGATCTGCTTTTCAGGAGTGAACAGGCCGTTCAGATTATATCCCCAACCAACAATCTCCATCAGATTATATCCCCAACCAACAATCTCCATCAAATAATAACCCCAACCAACAATCTCTATCAGAATATATCCCAAACCAACAATCTCCATCAGATTATATCCCCAACCAACAATCTCCATCAGATAATTACTCCAACCAACAATCTCCATCAGATAATAACCCCAACCAACAATCTCCATCAGATTATATCCCCAACCAACAATCTCCATCAGATTATATCCCCAACCAACAATCTCCGTCAGATTATATCCCCAACCAACAATCTCCATCAGATTATATCCCCAACCAACAATCTCCATCAGATTATATCCCCAACCAACAATCTCCGTCAGATTATATCCCCAACCAACAATCTCCGTCAGATTATATCCCCAACCAACAATCTCTGTCAGATTATATCCCCAACCAACAATCTCCGACAGATTATATCCCCAACCAACAATCTCCGTCAGATTATATCCCCAACCAACAATCTCCGTCAGATTATATCCCCAACCAACAATCTCCGACAGATTATATCCCCAACCAACAATCTCCGACAGATTATATCCCCAACCAACAATCTCCATCATTTTAAGATTTGGGGAGAAGGGGAATGGTTAAAAAATAGGGAAAGAGAGGCAGGACGTTTTAGAGCAGATTTTCAGCTATCCACTGATGGGAGTTTTTCTCTCTGTGAATAATATATATATATTTAACATCAAACATGTTGACTCCATCTGTGCGTAAATGTGGTAGGCGACAGCATAAACCTGTAATAATACTAGATCACTGCCAGTCAGAAAGCAATAGGGATTTCTCCACATCATTATTAAAGAGGATAGAAGATAGGCTCGGCTATGTTCCTGGATGAGCAGCACTCCTACAGGCCGTGTCTGGTACTGCAGCTCATCTCAAAGTAATTCTGGTATAAGCTGCAATACCTGACACAGACTACGGACTAAGAGGGGGCAGTGTTCCTGGAATAAAGATCTCTTTAGAAATCTCATACAACAATTTACAGATATTCCGCATCACTATATCAGGGGGTTTTTTTTCCTCTGTCCCATTTCTTCTCAGCCTTTATAATTATCCAGCATTTTAGTATTTTTTTAACCTACTTTCCAAATCTCGGACGTCCCGTTTGTCTGAATCGTCTACATGTTAAAAAAAAAAAAGACCCGGCGAGATGAGCAAAACTTTCCATCGAGATTTGACAGTATTACAGCGGACATTGCCTGATGCTTCGATACCATGGGAGGAATTATTTGAAGAATATACTTTGGCCAAGATGCCAGTTATTTATTTCTGATTTAAGCTTTTGGTTGCAAACATTCATATATTTTTTCTCTTTTTTTTTTTTTTTTTTTTAAAGTTTTTTTGTTTTAGGCCGGGGAGGTGGGGTGCATTTTTTGCAGTGTGTGCCTCTTAAATATATGCATGATGTGAATATTCAACTCTGAATAAATAACAGACCAACACCAGATACTTGAAATCTTCAGAATAATTCAGAGCTTCTCCCCCCGCTTCGGTCCATAACTGGTTCAGCGTAGTCTAAGGGCTCATGCACATAGAGTTGTATGGAGCTGTAATACGTCACCCATAGAAGTCTATGGGGCTCGATAAACTTTACTAGTTTAGCTTCCCATCTCTTATTTCTTGTTCCAGCTGGGGGATTCTTCTATGTGTTAGGCTCAATTCACATGTGCCGATTTCTTTATCCAAAACCAGTGTTGGATATTAATGAAAGGAAGGGTATAAGGGGGAGGGGAATGGATGGGGGCTTATTGTAACTACTTCTGGACTTGACTATGGCATCAAAAACTGCATGTGTGACTCAAGCTTAATACATGAAAATAATTGGATGTGAAGTTGCACTCTCACTGCTGTATGTTCTGCTCTCTACATGGTTAGGCCCCATTTACATCATATTACCAGCGTATATCAACGTCAGGAGGCTTCCAAGAGAAGAGTGTAATGTATACTCCGTTATAAGCGGGATACATCTCCGAGAGGGAAGCCCTGGTGGGGAGTTCTGATTATGTAACTGTCCATTTATGGTAACAGACCATATATGGGCACTTACATGATCATAGCTTCCCCAGAGAAGCCCCTCCTTCCTCTCCACCACCACGGTGATTCTGGTGACAACCACCCCAATAGACATAAACGGCAGGTGATGTCTCTAAAGCCTCCTGAGATATCAGATACCAAAGTTTAGCATCTTTCATATGGTAACCATTTGTGGATGTTGGTTTTATGCCTACATGATGGGGAGCGTTTCTAATGTAGGCGAAAACAAGATGTAAATGTTGCCTTAAAGGGGTTGTGCTGGATCAGGAGACAGCCCAAGCATTTTTCCCCCTCGCCGACACGCCACAGAAGTATAAATCCTGATACGTTAGGGGGCGGGGTGTAAGTTTGAGTCATTGCTTAAAGGTGAAACCACACCCACATGTGAGTGATGACCAATAGCTGCACAGCTTTGGGACTTACTCATGGCCCCTCCCATAAACTAGTGCCAGGGACCTGAAGGGTTCAGCCATCCTCTCCTCCCCGCACATCCCCTTTATAAGCGTTCCCCGGAATTCAGATGTATTACAGCACAGAGAATACAGCTAATACTATCCTGGAACGGCCCGGAGGTTTGTATGACTGCGTATATATAGACAGCGCAGTGAATCTCCTATACATAGACACATACAAATTGAATATTAGAAAGTTGCCGTAGTTTTCAGGTCTCGAAGAATCCCTTTAAGTGGAAGCTTGCAGAGATGGAGTCCAACAGCCATTAGATGCCCTTCATGCCTAGTATATAGTTATATAAGCCTAATAGAGAACTTAGAAACGCAAGACCTAGAAGCCCGGCAAGGACTGAGGGTCCAGCGTAAGCCCTAATGGCGCCAACCCGACGATGCCGATCCAGCTAACGTCTCATTTCCATCTTCTAGGTATAACATAGGTGATGGGTGGAGTCATGTTCTACAGGTACGGCCGTTCTATGTAATGGCCTTCCTTTATATCACTCTTTACAGCAAATCTCCAATTGTACTCCTTATGGCTTATGTAAATATGTCACCCTTGGCGGTAGCATCATTTTGCTTATATTTTTTTAGGCTGCTGTTTAGTTTACAGACTTTCAATCTTGTACATGTGAGCGCAGAATGGAAGCCATCGTCCATCGACCCGACGTATATGTACGACTCCAGCCAAACTCTATATAGACACCTTAGGGCGAGGGTACCAGGAGGGACGGTACCGCCCCATAAACACGTGTGGATTTTTAACCCCTTTATTTCATAACGTGGGGGAAGTCGATTCACCGGCCAAAGCTTTTCAGATAACCCGATCTGTGTTCTTAGCTTAAATCTTAGGAGCCATCACCCTCTGCTCCCGCCCCCCAGACGTGTCTGTCCTTGTTTGTATATTGTTGTTCTGATGTTTTTAAGAATGTTGTACTTGTCACACCACAAAAAAAAAAAAATGAAAACTGCAAAATGTGTGAAAACCAAAGCGCTTCATTTATTGATTTGGGGTTGTGTTTGTGGGGTTGCTGTAATGGCGGCATACAAGTATAAAGGGGTTGTCCAGACTCAGAAACGCATGGCTGCTATCTCAATGAAACCACTTCTCTCCTGTCTTTAAGTTTGGTGTCGGGGTTTCGCAACTCTGTTCCATTGAAGTGAATGGAGCAGAATTGTAACACCACACACAACTTTGGGACAGAGATGGTGCTGTTGCTAATCCTGGACAACCCCTTTAATGGTGGATTGGATCTACACTAAAGAATGGATAACTCCACCCAGATACAGGATTCCAAATTCCTGGAAGCCAAAAAAACTGAATTCTAATAATACTAAAATTTTTATTATCCCGATGGGTGTTGGCCAACGCCTCTGTTTTTGGTGAGACCGGATGACCATCTGCTGTGTGACTAGTGATGAGCGGACTTGCCAAATGGTTCGATTTCGGCAACATTTTCCAAACCAAAACACTCTGTATTTGATTCCTGGTTGGTTCCATGTTTTCCAAGACTCCCTAGGGCGGCATCCAAGCTCTCCAGATGCCGGGAGTCTATGATTGCAGATAACTCCACTGAGAGGCTCATATTTGGTCACCATTGTTGTCAAAGCTTGTTGAATAGTGCGGAGAATTCTCATGTGTTTATTTTTTTCATTTTTTTTTTATCAGTTAATAGTTTACATGAGTTTTCCCATCTAGACAGTCCCTTCTTACACACTCTATTAGGGCACGTGAATGTGGGAGAATTTAGATCCACTTGAGTATCCAGATTTAAACATTGCCTTTCATGGGCGCCCAATGGTTTGGACTGTTGCAGTACCTGTAGCTTACGGTAGCCACACACAGTTACTCCCACCAGTCAAGGTTGACCACCATTTTCAACTGTTGTGGGAAACTCTGCTTGTCCCTGAACACATAAAATAGATTCCCACCAAAATCTGTGTGTTAGGCCAACTTTACTCGTATTGGTAAGGAAGCCAAAGAGAAGCCAGACCCGCAGTTGTCAACAGGACCATGAAAGCTACTGTAAATCCTAGTTATGTTGAGGCCTCTTTCAAACCAACATAGTTGATTCCTAGTCACTGTAGAGATCCTAGTGGGCTAATAATAAGAATAGTAAAAGAGTTGGGGATGGAAATGGCACAAACTCAAGCATTTAATCTGGGCTATGGCGTAGAACATGACCAGGTTTCATGAATGTCAAAGAGAGAAATCTAATCATTCACATGTGTCCTGAACTCAAATAAATTGCGTCAAAGGATTTGAGGATGAACTGTTCCACATGTGAAAAGTGCAGCATGAAGACCTAATACCCCCCTAGACATGACATGAACCTCCTAACTGCATGTACTAAACGTTGAGCGCTTATCTATGGAATACACCAAACTTTCTACAATGTACTGTAGGTACTGATTGAAGAGAATACAATGTAAGCCATACGTGTATATAGCCGATACTGTTCGTACCGTCTGCTCAAATTGCTAGAGAAGATCTTGTTCAGTGCGATCAGAGTAAACAACTTAAAATGTGGGTTACCACGGCCATGACTGCGAGATCCAATGTTTTCCTTTGATTATTGCATTTTTAAGGATCAATAACACGAGGAAGTCATAGCAGACCCACCACCAAGAAGATTAGCCGCAGTTAGACCTTGGAATTAGCATTGGTAAAACAGGACATACACCTAATCCACCTCTACTCCAGCTTCTTGATCATTAACCCAAAGGGATTGGAAGGGCACATGACCTGTGTCACGTAGACCACCATCTTCAAGGAACTGAGTACGTTGTGTGGTTTAGTCTTCGGTTGGCTTCTATTTGTTATTTTAGGAGTTGGGTTTGATCTGATCCCTTCCGTGTATTATTATTTTGTCTGGTTTTATCACCATGTTCTCTGTAGTCTTCCTGAAACCGATCTGTTCTCCTGGATACATATAGGTCCTGATCTTACTGACGCAAGTCTGTTTCTTCATACACTGTGTTTATTCAGTTTCAGTGACCATCAAATCAATGGAAGGGGCAAAAACGTGGAGGGAGACATTTCAAGGGCAAATGCAAGAAAGACAAATATGGCCCCACTGGTAAACGAGTGGATGTATTATCAGTCCACTATGTATAAGAGATGTGATGATGTTTTTTAGAATACTGGCTAAGATCAAAAATCATTACGGACGGGGTGTGGGGGGGAAAAAAAAAAAAAAAAGACATCAAGCTTACCTGTCCCCGTGCCTGCGTTGTGCCACATGACCGGCGTCCCATAGCCTGACAGTCGTTGTCATCTCCCTGGTTCCGTGTATGTTACAACCGGGCTGAAACGTCACAAGCAGGTGGGATTTAACCCGCTCTGCCAAACAGTGACTGCATCTGTGTCCCACCCCAGTAACTGACTGGATGAGCGGGGTATCCGTCAGCCGGGTTGTGATGTAGCCGGAGGGGAGCTAAGAAGACAGGCTGGGGTCCAGAAACGGGAGGCAGCACTGTACGGGCGCTGGGACAGGTAAATATAACCTCTTAAAATCTTAATTTAGGGGTGGAGAAGGCAAGGGACTGGTGGGCATTTGTCCCAGGTGCCAGGGGAAGTGCCAGTATGCCACTCTGCCATTGCAAAATGTAATGCTTTCCCTGGTGAGATAAAGCCTAGCTATGACTCTTCTATCACGCACCTGGACTGGGGCCTATCCTACAACCAGGCCACTAGAGGTGGATGCTATACATGGTACTATACTATATACTATGTTTGGACAGCCGTCAATAGCACCTTTAGGTTTGGTCTTAATACCAATTAGCTCCCATTCTCTCTGCACCCTCACAAGGAAGTAACACATGTCTGTAGGATCAGACTACAAAGGGTTTGTTTGTAGTCTGTTACCATGGAGACACAGACACAAAATAGAATAATTTAATCAGAACTATTTGCAAAGGGAAAATTTTGGAAATAAAAAATGATTAGGAAAGTACACGCTCCTCAATTTCTTACGCTGTTTGTCACATGTTATGGAACGTACCTTGTGTTAGGATTTGTGTAAAATAAGTGTGAATACGTTTATATTGTGGTGATTGGAAGTATTGTGCTAAATGTTGGATGTTACCGGAGTAACGTTTGACCCACTGTTATCTGTGATGATCTGAGAATATTGTGGGACAAGTATGTCAGGAGGTTAGGGGTCAAGTAACAAGGAGGTAATTGGGATAGTTAAGACGCTTAATATCACTTGTGTCCAACTCGCTGCACAGATAAGGATTTTCTTCCCGCTAGGGTGTCACTCATGAGGTTAAATACCAGAATCACCCTAGTTCTTAAAGCAAGACGAGCCCCCGCCGGCTTTTCCGAAATCTCAGGATAAACCATCCTGCAAGGTCACAGAGAGTTTACTTTCTCAGAGTCGCTGTCCTGCAGGTGGAAGAAGCGTTGTCACCATGTCCCTGGCCGGGCCTTGGAATGTAAATCCCACAATCCTCTTACCGGGAACTTGTGTTGTCTCTGCAGGGTCCAATTCACAGCTAAGAATCTGCTTTACAGCTCGGCAGCCTTAATCCCTGTCACTTGTGTCACTTCAAAAAAAGACACAAGAAAAACTGTCTAATGGCTGAGATGTTATTACCAGCGTCCTGGTGCGGAAATATGGAAGAAAAGGCGCTACGTGCTGGAGAAAGGGGCTGCGAATAAAGATGGCCGCCGCCTTGTTATACTGCAAATCTACGGAGTCAATGGCGGGATGGTTCAATGGTTCTCTCTGACTTAATGGAATATATGGACTTTAATCTTACAACTTTATTCATTTTATTTGTGTATTTGGGATTTTTTTTTTTTTATTATTATTATTCTGTATCCAGAACATGAATTTTTATTATCAAAGATTCTCACCGACAAGGCTGGTAGTGTGGGGCAGATTTACTATCACAAATGTAAACAGTCTGGACAGGCAAAGGGGGCATTCACACGTCCAAGATTAGGGTGCGTGCACAGAAGACGCGCTACGGCCCAAAATCGTGAATTTCCCGGCATGATAACGATATCATCATGAAACTGTTTAAATGTTTGCGGTAATGTACTGATACAGCCCCCAAACATTTAAATGAAGATCATCCGGCCGGTACTGCAGTGGTTTTCTCTGTTACCCCATCAGCTTCTTTTCTATAACAATCAGGGGCCTAAAGAAGACTCTCAGTTTTAAGGCCGTATAAGACAGCTCGACCAGTGCCGATTGGTGTTTGTTTACTGAGCCTACTACACCTCTTGATAATCATGCAGTCGGGGCTGCTCAGACATCGCTAGTGATATCCCCGCAGCCCTTGCTAGAATTAACCATTAGCAGATGATTTTTTTGGACTGTTGAAAGATATATCGATCAGCCGCTCAGCCTCTCATTGGCTGATCACTGTGTCTATTACACGAGGAGATATCTGCCTGGTTTGGCCTATTATCGCTCCATATAACAGGAACCTGAGGAGTAGAACTCACTGCAATACGAAAGATTGTGTCAATGAAAAAACTTTAATAAAAGGCTCAAAATATAACCATACAAAAACAAAAATTCCTCTTATAAAATGTTCTAATTAAAAAAAAAAATTGGTAATGTGGTCACCATAACATCCAGCAGTTGTGTAATGGTATTGTCCCATCTTTAGATTTTTTTTCTAGATGATAAATTGAGGCCAAATATAATGGAAAGTGTAAGCCTTCCCATCTTTTTAAAGGGATTCTCTGGTATCATAAAATGTATTTAAATAGAACTCCAAGATTAGAGATGAGCGAACTGAGCTTGTTGAACCCAGGCTTTGCAAAAAGTTTGCTTTGGTAACCAGCTGATTTTTTTTCAAAGTTTGGCAAGATGGCGGCTGCACATTAAAAAAAAAAAAAGAAAACAAGGGTTTTCTTACCTGTCCACGCTCCCTCGATGTCATCCTTCGGTCTTCTGCGTCTTCTACCCTTTCAGGACGGACAGCACCCGCAGCCATTGATTATCTGACTAGGCTGTCAATCTGGTCTTTAGAGTGACAGCCTGCTCAGCCAATCACTGGCTGACTGAGACAGACAGCACCTGCCACCAGTGATTGGCTGAGCGGACTGTCACCAAAAAAGAGACAGGAGAAGACGGACTTCAGGGGAGCAGGGAAAGGTAAGTAAAATGAGAGGTTTTTACAAGCCACAGTAAAACAGCTAAACACCTGCGGCCGTTCAGCTGTTTTTGTGCGGTTTGTTAAAATACAGTTCGGCACAAACTCGAACTTTACATTAATGCTCAGCGAACCCGCCAAAGATATAAAACTCACTAATATAGTGTGATCACTTTTGTGTCACCAGTGACCGAAAATAGAAGAACTACACAAGGTGTATTGTCTCTAGCTCCTCCCTCTCGCATCATCTTCTGATGGCATCTTCAGGAGGCGTGGCTAAATCTTGTGTCTATGCTCTAGCCCCGCCCCCTTAGTGATGTCGCCATCTCTGACCAGCCCATCCAGACTCTATCACCATTTTTCTCATATACACTGATACATATAAATCTTTATTGGGACATTTAGGGAGAGTGCGGTGTGATTACAGCAGCTGCCTTGTGCTGAATAATGCCACAGAAAGAGCAGACATGGGGGCGAATACAGCAAATTAAGTAATCTCACTTGTTTGCAGAGAAATGAGATGTTCTGCAGCATCTTTAGGAGGGGAAGGCAGGGTGGGAGGACTGTGATGGAGAGCTGAGGGAAAGCAATGCATTCTGGGAATTGTAGTACTGAGCAACTGCCCAACCAGGAATTACAGGTTTGGTTGCGTTTTGGTGGTTTCAGGAAACTTCTATGTGCTATGGTCTCTGAATGTTTAGGAAACGATACTGTGTCGTCTTGTAATTTGCGCTTCTAAACCAAATAGCAACACAGGCCAAAAAACTGCAAATTCTTCTGCTGGTTAAAGGAAAAATGCTCGCAGACCTTACTGAGCTTTTAGATTTTACTAATTGAAAGAAGAACTGGTCCCAACAAGAGAGCTGGCATGGGAAACAACGGAAAGATCGTAAAACTCCAAGATGGAAATCTACAGAGTGCAGCAAAAGATGTTGGTTGTTCCCGGTCATCAGTGTGTAACGTTACCACAGAAATAGCCACATTATCCAGATTGTTTTTTGTCAGTTTAGGGCCCTATTCCACCGGACGATTATCGTTTGCATAATCGTTAAGGATTAACGATCTCAAACGACTGCTATTGCGAAAGACCTGAAAACGTTTACTCATTTCCATGGAACGATATCGTATTTGCGATCGTTTTTCTTCGCTATTGTGTTCGTATCTACTGCGAACGACCGAACAACATCTTATCAATGCGAACGAGCAGCGATAAAAATAGGTCCAGGTCTTAATGACCGAACGAGAAATCGTTGATCGCTTTATAAGACCTGGACCTATTTTTATCGTTGCTCGTTCGCAAATTGTTCGCATTGAATAATGGTGCGTTTACACAGAGAGATTTATCTGACAGATTTTTAAAGCCAAAGCCAGGAGCAGACTATAATCGGGGAACAGGTCAAAAAGGAAAAATTGAGGTTTCTCCTCTTTCCAAATCCATTCCTGGCTTTGGCTTCCAAAATCTGTCAGATAAATCTCTCTGTGTAAATGGACCCTAAGACGTTCGGTTTCTTTGCTATTGCGTTCGTATCTACTGCGAACGACCAAATGTCTTATTCAATGCGAACGATTTGCCAACGTTTTGTGAACGAGCAAAGATAAAAATAGGTCCAGGTCTTATAAAGCGACCAACGATTTTTGGACCTATTTTTATCGTTGCTCGTTCGCAAATCGCTTGCATTGACAAGATCTTGTTCGGTCGTTCGCAGTAGATACGAACGCAATAGCGAAGAAAAAACTATTGCAAATACGATCATAAGTAACGATAATCGTTCCATGGAAATGAGTGAACGTTTTCAGGTCTTTCGCAATAGCGGTAGTTTGAGATCGTTAATCATTAACGATTATGCGAACGACAATCATCCGGTGGAATAGGGCCCTTACAAAGCGATCAACGATTTCTCGTTCGGTCATTAATCGTTAACTGCATTTCAACCGAACGATTATCGTTTAGATTTGAACGATTTAACGATAATCTGAATGATAATTGTCCAGTGGAATAGGGCCCTCAGTGATAACAATATAGAAAAAGAAATCGCTCAACGTTCTTCGAACCCCAACACTCGGCATTTGACGCCCGACGGCTGGAGAGAAACCGCCGTAGAGAGTCCTGGTATCCCTGTTTTGCAAGGGGGCAGCATCCAACTTCTCCAGCCGCCTGAGCGTTCAGGTTCAGAGGACGTCGGATAACCTCAACACTTCTCGCAACATATTAGAAAAACCTAAACCTTGCACCTTTAATCTCCAGGAGATAACAATGGCGGCATGTAGTAATATTAAGTGAAAAAATAAAGGAAAGACGCAAGGTTTTAATGACTAATTCTACAAGCAGCCGGAGCTGTAATCATTAGGTAACACTGCCTGATTCTCTTCTATATATAGATCCTCTCCCGTCCGCGGCTGCGGTTCCTTCCTTCGGAGTTCACTCTAAGTACAGCTCAGCGTGGGATCATAGGATAAACAAATACGTGGAATACCCAGAGATTGAATATACTGTTTATTTAACTTCACTTCTGGATATTATCTATCTGAGCCAAATGACAGACAGACACCGATCCTTCAAGGAGCAGCGCTCTCCCCACAAGCAATGAAGTCACTTGGCAGAGAAGTTACTGTCGAAATCTCAGGGCGAGAAAATCTGTTTTGTTCTAGAATGTTCTGGGTAATGCGGCTCTTCTTCATTGGCGACAAACTCAATGTGGAAGCTGCGGGTCGTGTGAATGGAATAATCCTGTAAGGACGGTTGCACATTGGGGCATTTTGCACCTCCAGGGCGGCCAGTGGTCCGACCCGACAGCTGGTTCACTTACCCCAACATGGCGACCTATGGTGCTGTGTATTGGAGACAGGGCGCCTATGGGTGGGGAGGGACGCTCAGATGGAGCTGCTAACTCCCCATCCATGTGCCCTCACAGCTGATGGAGAAAGATCGGGTGAAGGTAGAAATTGCCTCATCATGGCTGGCACGTGTTCACATAATACACTTTTTTTTTTTAAACTCCCCCCCTCCAATTTTTTTTTTTTTTTATTATTTTTTTTTTTTGAGGGGGGGGGGGGGTCTGCCCTCATTAGTTTCCTCCATGAACTATTTTATAACCTTGTCTTTTTTTTGACCATTCTTCATCTTCACATGCGGCTCACCATCTAATGTCCCATCTCGGGCATACACTTTCCAAGTGGTATTACTTCCAATCAGGAAAGAAGGAGGGACAGTTCCTGACATGCACAGAGGTGGCAGCAGAGAGCACTGTGTCAGACTGGAGAGAATACACCACTTCCTGCAGGACATACAGCAGCTGATAAGTCCTGGAAGACATACATATTTTTAATAGAGGTAAATTACAGATCCGTATAACTTACTGAAACCAGTGGATTTGAAAATAAATAAATAAAAGATTTCACTAAAGTACCCCTTTAAGGGGCGTGGGCACTTATACAAGCACTGTCAGCTCTTCAGTGGTTACCTCCATTCTGTACCTGCTCTTCCCGTCCCGGGTCGTGTACCATCACAACTTATACGTTATACAGTGACTACAGGTACACAGCCACAGTAAAGGGGTTATCATAAGATTAAAGGGGTTATCCAGCACTACAAAAACATGGCCACTTTTCCCCCTACTGTTGTCTCCAGGTCAGGTGTGGTTTGCAATTAAGCTCCATTTACTTCAATGGAACTGAGTTTGAAACCGCACCCAATCTGGAGACAAGAGAGGGGGGAAAGTGGCCATGTTTTTGTAGCGCTGGATAACCCCTTTTAACAGGTGTCCTCTACCCACATAATGGGAGGTCCATTGAGCGGTAGTGGGCATGCTCAGCCATTGCACCATTGTCCCCCTATCTATACCATACTGCTTGGTATATCCCATAGAGAATGAATAGAGCCGTGCCTTCTGTTCTCCTGATCGGGGTGGGACTAACAATGGGGCATCCGATGGTTGGGTCCTACCCGGGTGGCACCTATGGGGGCGAGGAGACCCCAAGTCCTATATGCTGCCTTACTTTCTTAATCTTTTACCGTCGCCTGCGTCCCCATTGCTGTAACCCGATCCTGCCAGGCTTCCTATAGATTGTTGCTGTAACCTTGTAGCACATGAGCGGAGTAGTATCACAGTATATCTCTTATAATTAATTTGGCCGTGTGCGATGCTCAGTAATTAGTGCATGATGTTTAATTAATAAGCGGAGTAATGGAGAGTGTCATTGAGGAGCTGTAAAGTGATCGGCCATTCAGACACTTTCAATATGTTGCTTTATTTATCCGGCACATTCCTGGAGGGCTTCTAAGCTCATGGGCTACTAAGGCAACAAACATCATTCCAAGGAAAATCCCGGCAAATCCGAGCGGAGCTGTCAGCAATGAGGAATCAAGAACACCCCCATTCATGTGCAGCTCGGCTCTAATGCGGCTTTATATCTGCTGGCAAATTATACCGCCGAAAGAACCCGCCGGCTCTGGCCGATTCATCAATGCTGCAACCCCCATCCGGTACAGAGCATGCTGGGAGTTATAGTACTACATTAATAGGAAGAGATCTGACAGATAGACTGATGCGTTGGTTCCTCTCCCACAACCTTCAGCCGCTTAAAGGGGTACTCCGGTGAAATCTTTTTCAGAAAGTTAGACAGATTTGTAATTTACTTCTATTTAAGAATCTCTAGTCTTCCAGTACTTATCAGCTGCTGTATATCCTGCAGGAAGTGGTGTATTTTTTCCAGTCTGACACAGTGCTCTCTGCTGCCACCTCTGTCCATGTCAGGAACTGCCCAGAGCAGGAGAGGTTTTCTATGGGGATTTGCTGCTGCTCTGGACAGAGGTGGCAGCAGAGAGCACTGTGTCAGACTGGAGAGAATACACCACTTCCTGCAGGACATACAGCAGCTGATAGGTACTGGAAGACTGGAGATTTTTTAAATAGAAGTAAATTACAAATCTTTATAACTTTCTGACACCAATTAATTAAAAAAAAAAAATGTTACCAGAGTTCCCCTTTAAGGTTGGGTTAATATTTGTCCAGTTCTCTGGTCATCAATGACTATAGTTATAACAGCTCATTAAGGGGGTTCTACGCATTTTTACGATATTGTTTTGTTAGCAGGAGACACTAGAAATAAAAAAAATAAATAAATAGAAAAAAAAATCATCCAAGTGACCAGAAGTAATGTGCAGGAAAACATGGCAGCAAGTGCTCGCTCCCCCTGCAGTGCCTCCACAGGAGAGAGGAGGAATTACACAATTATATAATGCTGAAAAGTTTTAGGTCCTCCAGGCCGGTTCAGCCTCCACTAGTACCTGGCGGGAGCCTTCTCTTTGTATGTAACAGGATATTTGGAAAATGTTTTTTCTTTTCCAGACCTCCCCATTATTGGCTATATGTATATATATATATCCCCCTGTGAGTGGCGCTAGTGGGCAGCCCCTCCAGGTAGCCAGCTCTGGGCTATTCAGGCCTGGATCCGCACACTTCCAATCAAAACGGTTTTGACACTTCAGGGAAAATCTTTTGTACGAAACTCTTCAAGTTTAAAAAACAAGAGCAATCCAAGCGGAGGGGCTTAAAGGGGAAGCCTTTGTTATAGAAACACACTGAGTTTTGATTTTGGACAATGGTGTTTCTCAAATTTCTTCCAAAAACCTGCACCCCATCTGTGATCTCAATACAATCGCCTTTTCTTCCCCTCCGCTCACTTGGTAAAGGGGAGGCAGATGCCAAGGACTAGGCCTGAATGTTAATGATCAGGTTTTACCTGGGACAAAGCTCCTCATAGGTTTATAGAGAGATGATCAAACTCTAGGATTTCACTGACATAAGCGGAGTCCAGTCTACAGTCATATATATATATATATCTCATACATGGCTCTGATAGGATAATATTCTGCCTACAGACACAATGTATCAATGTGTAACATTATATAGCACCAACATGGGCAGCAACAATGTACAAAGAGAGAAATCAGGAAACCTCTCACCACTGTGGAAATAAATGTTCCCAACACTGGCTCTATGGCTGAGCAGCTGGGACTAGTAGTTCTACAGATCAAACAGAAGAAGCAAAAAGAGTTTTACACTGATCAGTGGTTGTCAATATCTGTCTATGGGAATGAGGGTCCCTACATGGCGGCATCATCCCATCCAGGTGACTGTCCATAACCATCACATCCATTATCTATCTTCTATCTATCTATCTATCTATTTCCTATCTATCTATCTATCTATCTATCTATCTATCTCCTATCTATCTATCTATCTATCTATCTATCTATCTATCTATCTATTGTATATCTATCTATCTTCTATCTATCTCCTATCTATCTATCTCCTATCTATCTATCTCCTATCTATCTATCTATCTATCTATCTATCTATCTATCTATCTATCTCCTATCTATCTATCATCTATCTATCTATCTCCTATCTATCTATCTCCTATCTATCTATCTATCTATCTCCTATCTATCTATCTATCTATCTATCTATCTATCTATCTATCTATCTCCTATCTATCTATCTATCATCTATCTATCTATCTATCTCCTATCTATCTATCTCCTATCTATATATCTATCTATCTATCATCTATCTATCTATCTATCTCCTATCTATCTATCTCCTATCTATCTATCTATCTATCTATCTATCTATCTATCTATCTATCTATCTATCTATCTCCTATCTATCTATCACACGAAAATCCAAAGCACTCCAGCATAAGGTGAAAAAAGGTAGTGGTTTATTACAAAAATGTGCAAAAACACAAGATGCAACGTTTCAGTTCTCTCACAGAACCATTTTCAAGCATCATGCTTGATGCTTGAAAATGGTTCTGTGAGAGAACTGAAACGTTGCATCTTGTGTTTTTGCACATTTTTGTAATAAACCACTACCTTTTTTCACCTTATGCTGGAGTGCTTTGGATTTTCGTGTGATACTTGGGGATCCCCCCAGCCAAGGGATTTACATCCTATTGCACCCGCTACACCTGTGAAGAAGTGCGGCTCCTTTCTCCTCTGTATCTATCTATCTATCTATCTATCTCCTATATATCTATCTC